>NC_047505.1:2905380-2984287 GCF_902827115.2 Pseudochaenichthys georgianus | reverse complement strand
CTTAAATTCACATCAAACTCACCCAGCTTTCACACACTATTTCATGGGTAATAAAGCCATGTGCACACTGTATTTAAAGTAATGTTAGCCAGCTTTCAGACACTAATTCCTGGGGAAGAAAGTCACCCTGGACGGGTCATCAAATGTGATTGAAATGGACAGATTCCTGTACATTTCAATCACTTTTAATGGGAGTCGTGAGGTGTGGATGAAATGGCCATATCTTCCTTAAATTCACATCAAACTCACCCAGCTTTCACACACTATTTCATGGGTAATAAAGCCATGTGCACACTGTATTTAAAGTAATGTTAGCCAGCTTTCAGACACTAATTCCTGGGGAAGAAAGTCACCCTGGACGGGTCATCAAATGTGATTGAAATGGACAGATTCCTGTACATTTCAATCACTTTTAATGGGAGTCGGTGTGGATGGCCTGTTGAATCCGATTTTGAGCACTCTTTTCCCCGCATAAACTAGTTTAAATCACCGTTAAACACTTATTCTGTTGATGTCTATATAACCGACTTCCCGCTATGCATTAAGTCGGTTATATGGACCCTGTACACTAGGCATACCGCGGCCGGTAGTAAATGTCCAACCAGTACCCTCTGGTCCCTAGGGTATGTAAGGGAGAATAGTGTTTTATGAGTCATTCCTCATGGTTTATAGAGATAAATCATCAGTTTGTCTGGACTTTGATATAGAGATAGGATCATGGTGGAGAAGGAAGACCTTTTTTGGTTTCAAATTAAAGAAGAGTTTAAGGATGAAGTAAGCAGGACTTCAACTGGCCAAAAGAGATTTTAAAGTTTAATATTCTTGGTTAGCAAACAAGACATCTGATTATTATGTCACACATGATAATCTTGTTATAGAAACTAGCTTAAAATATTGGAGAAAATATGTGGATGTTCTTTCGTAGTGTGTGGAATATGTGATGCTGGAAACATGTACGTTTTTCAATGTATAGGAGAAAATGGTTTCCTGAAAGAGTTATGTTGGGTAAATATGTAGCAATGGATGAAACAATTTTTAGAGTGAGTTTTTGTAATATCATTTGTAGACATCAATTAGGTTGTTTAGATGGCATTTAACAATTAAGACAGATAGTATGATTACAAAGAGTCAGAGTGGAAAGGGTTGGATTTATTTAACCTCAGTGTGCTAGATTTTTATAGGTAATGCGTCCCGAGACCTGGACTCCCCCTCTGAGTTAGAAAAGGCTACGATCCCGACCCTCCAAGCAGACAAAAGACCTAACCCAACGGGAGACTCCTCCTTCTCCATCGAACAGACAGAGAACCAGAGCTGAAACAACAACAACAAGACTGCAGCCAGAACTATCTCCACCTGTGGCATCCAGAACCAAACAGCATGCTGACGGGCAGAAATCTACGCTCATCAGTCCCTCAGACGGGACCATGAAGTTCCAAGCTGAGCACAAGAGCAAAGTGTGGGACATGAGAGCAGAATCCGCCCTCCATAAAACAGCAGGGAGACTGTAAAGGAGGAGATGAAATGCAAAGCAGTGCAAGAACATTGGCATGAGGGCGCATGCAGATGTAACTGGGCCAATGGCTGACAGCGGATGAAGTTACAGCTGATGGACTGAAGAGAACACAGAATCAGAGGAGTTGGCATGGTCGATTAGAAGTGAGGAGGCCGGGGTCACGGCTTGAGAAAAACCAGAGGAGGAGAAAAGGAAAACGGGAATGAGTGAGTTTACACATAAACACACTTATTCACAAAACGCACATTTAAAGCATAAATACGTAAAGACAGAAAGATTTATTAAATTAAAAATAGCAGTAAACTACTAGAGCAAAATGAGAACACACTGAGGGTTAAAGGGGGCCACATGACAGAGTACAACCATATTCTTCAATCTTTTCATCAGGTTAACAAAATATTCTTTGACATTTTTTGTTCACGTGTGAATAAGGTAGTGGGATAGTTTTAGGAACCACTCTATAAGACAAATCTTTATCTGTATGGATAATGTTAAAGGGAGAGCTGGTGCCAAGCCAGATATAGTATTCCAATCTAAATAATTGTTTTCACCATTGTAGCATAGTTATTACCATAGGAAATATGAAATGACTTCTGTTTTAAATCCTTGATAAAGGAGGAAGTAATTGTTGCATGTTCGGACATCCAGGGTTCCACACACTGCTAAAGAGTTTAACATTGATTTTTAGGTGGACCAGAATTGAAGACGTGTGGTTGTTATACCATTGTTATCGTGAACAAAAGATAAATATAAATAAGTGAAGATAAGAAGATGTATTGACCATAAATTAGTCAATTGGTAAATAGCGGAAAAGAGGAGAACTATTCAAGTGAAGTGGAAAATCAGTCTAATACACACTGATAAAAAAAGGGGGGGGGGGCATGAAGGAAGTATGCACTGGACTTTTTATTCGTGTGTGAATTTGGTAGTGTTTTAATTTGTTACAGTATTGATCAGTTCAAAGGGAGAGTTTTAGTAACAGCTCTATAAGATCAGATAAATATTTATTTATATAGGTCATGTTGAAGGGAAAGCTGGTTCTAAACAAAATATAGTATTTCAATTTGAGGTACTGGTTTCATGTTCAGACACCCAGAGTTCCACGCACTGTTAAAGAGGGTAACATTGTTCTTTAAGTGCACCAGAATTGAAGATAAATTGATAGAATGAGTTATGGAATACATAGCAGATCTTTACAGATCCTAGTAATGTTTTGACACAAGATAGTGATGTACACATGTTTCTGAAATAGATCTATTAGTCATTTTAATACTAATTAGGTGTAAATGAATTGCAGTAATAGTAATAGTACAATAAGGAAGTGACATTTTTTTGGCTAGACACTTTTCAGAGAATGTGGGAAACAGCAAGGAGGGGTTGGAGATATCTTGAACATTATAGTTGTAATTGTGAATTAATAAATGATGGCGCTCCATATATACAGATTTTTATAGACGGAGGATGTTGGCCTGTGCTGGAACATCAAAGTCTCTGCAGAGCACGACACATGGCCAAAAAGACTGAGACCAACTGACCGACAGGGTAACTTGGGAAGGCACTGTCAATGACTGACTCTGCGGTGAACCTGACCAAACCTGACTTTACAACCTGACAGTGTGAGTGTGTGTATGTCTGCACCTGATCAGTGCAACTGCATGATTTAAAACGATGACTAATCAAGCATGTTTTGGACTAACACATTATTTATGGGTGATAATAATGTGTGAAATGAGAGGTTTCCTAACATTGCACAAAAGGGGAAACCGTATCTAATCTGCTTGATGATGTTTCACTCCCACAGGAGGTGGCGGTTTGAAGAATGTGAAACTCAAACTATGACATTTGGAATTCTGTTTCTTTTAGGACTGAAAGATGGAGAGAAAACACTTCATTTCACTGGAGTGTTTACTGGGGAAATGATGGATGTACCTTTGGGAAAAATGTTTGGTATTGTCTTATAATCCATTATGACCTGAAGGTTTTCTTCCCATACAGGTTTTTGTTTACACATGAGATAATGTGTAAAAAAGGGGGAGTGTAAACTTTACAATGTACATTTTTCATTTAGGGACTGAAAGGAACCGGCTGGCACAACTCGATTGTTCAATCTGACCAGTTTTAGAATTGACCTGCTCCATATTTGGGGATAACACACTGTTTGATGAATGTTGACATGTCTCTAATATTGATTGAGTTATAGCAGGTAACACAGATAGAGAATCAGTGGCCAAGGGGCTGCTGGGAGAGATGTAAGTCCAGAATGGAATGCTGGGAGCTGACCTGTGAGTAATGTTTCAACAGACAACATCATGTAACTAGCCTGGTAAAGAAGTAAGAGCCATAGACTTTATTGTTTAGGTCATTATGGGGATATACATTTCATCTACATTTGTAATAGAAAGACATTTGATGACAGGTTGTGGGAATTCTGTATTCATTTTTTTATATCTAAGAACTGACGGGTAGAAGCAGTATCACCAGGAAGCCATTCACTTTGTTAGTATTGTGATTTTGGTTGTTTTTGAATCCATAAGATTAGTGTGTTTATTTACCAGAAACATTAGCAGTTCAAATCATATTTTTAGATTTTTAATGGGATCTCAGGGATTTCATTTAAATAAATACAGATGCTTGTCAGAAATTCAGAGCTATTGAAATATGTTATTTAGTTTACCTAAAGATGTTGTGGTTCTTATTTAGTGGGCACAGTCCAAGTATTAAGATTCTGAAGCTGCACAATTAATTTAGAAAACCTGTGCTCAGACGTCTGTTGTTGTAAGACACCCCACCACCAGGCTCCAAGTTGCCACGCACTGGTGGGTCAAACAGCCGAGGGCCCCAGAGCCCGGAGCGTAGGCTTGAGGGATTTGTATCAGATTTCTCCACACAGGTTGTGGATGCCAAAAGGGGGACCCGAGACGCAGGAGGCTGACTGTCAACCCCAGGCTCTCCGGCCCCGACCGAGTGACCCAGAGGACATCCCATGCCGTCCGCCTACAAGGAAAGGGGGACAACTGGTACACCTGCGAGGACCCTAGACGACATCAGGACGGATCGGGCTCTCATCATGGAGGTCGACTCGGATGCGGTCATCAGCGGACTGGAGGAGAAGGACCTCGAGGACATCCATCCAGCAGTCGTATGTCGTCCCGGGAGGCATCATCATCGGACCGGAGAAGGAAGATCGGGAGGACATCTATTCAGCATCGACTCGGAAGCCGCCATCAGCAAGCCGGAGGAGAAGGAAGACATCTCTCTAGCAGGCAGCCCAGAAGCCGCCGTCAGCGGATCACAGGGGACTCCACTCTCCGCTGAAACAGGAGTGTGGGTTAAGTGCAACAAGACGGTGTATGTCGTGGAACGACGGATCAGCTTTTTACTCTCGCAAGGATCCTGGAGGGGGCCTGGGAGTACGCTTATCCGGTCTACATGTGTTTTGTAGACTTGGAGAAGGCGTATGACCGGGTTCCCAGGGAGTTACTGTGGGAGGTGCTGCGGGAGTATGGGGTGAGGGGGTCTCTACTCAGGGCCATCCAATCTCTGTACTCCCAAAGCGAGAGCTGTGTCCGGGTCCTCGGCAGTAAGTCGGACCCATTTCCGGTGAGGGTTGGCCTCCGCCAGGGCTGCGCTTTGTCACCAATCCTGTTTGTAATATACATGGATCGGATTTCGAGGCGTAGTCGTGGGGGGGGGGGGTCTGCAGTTCGGTGGACTAAGGATTGCACCACTGCTTTTTGCAGATGATGTGGTTCTGATGGCTTCATCGGTCTGCGACCTTCAGCACTCACTGGATCGGTTCGCAACCGAGTGTGAAGCGGCTGGGATGAGGATCAGCACCTCCAAATCTGAGGCCATGGTTCTCAGCAGGAAACCGATGGACTGTCCACTCCAAGTAGGGAATGAGTCCTTACCCCAAGTGAAGGAGTTCAAGTATTTCGGGGTCTTGTTCTCGAGTGAGGGATCAATGGAGCGTGAGATGGGCCGGAGAATTGGAGCAGCGGGAGCGGTATTGCAGTCGCTTTACCGCACCGTTGTGACGAAAAGGGAGCTGAGCCGGAAGGCAAAGCTCTCTGTCTACCGGGCCATTTTCGTTCCTACCCTCACCTATGGTCATGAAGGATGGGTCATGACCGAAAGAACGAGATCGCGGATACAAGCGGCCGAGATGGGTTTCCTCCGCCGGGTGGCTGGTGTCTCCCTTAGAGATAAGGTGAGAAGTTCGGTCATCAGGGAGGGACTCGGAGTTGAGCCGCTCCTCCTTCGCGTCGAAAGAAGCCAGTTGAGGTGGTTCGGGCACCTAGTTAGGATGCCACCTGGGCGCCTCCCTAGGGAGGTGTTCCAGGCACGTCCAGCTGGGAAGAGACCAAGGGGTAGACCTAGGACCAGGTGGAGGGATTATATCTCTTCGCTGGCCTGGGAGCGCCTTGGGATCCCCCAGTCAGAGCTGGTTGATGTCGCCAGGGAAAAGAAAGTTTGGGGCTCTCTGCTGGAACTGCTGCCCCCGCGACCCGACCACGGATAAGCGGGAGAAGATGGATGGATGGAAGACGGTGTATGGAGCCAGCCAGGCCTGCCAAGCTATGGGCAGCCTCTACCATGACAGCTGCTTCGCCTGCAGCGCCTGTAGTCGAAGGCTGAGAGGGAAGGCGTTCTACTATGACGCAGGAAGGGTTTTCTGTGAAGAGGACTTTCTGTACTCTGGGTTCCAGCAGTCTGCAGACAAGTGCAACGCAGGTGGACATCTAATCATGGACATGCAGGCCGGCAGGCCCTGGGGAAGTCTTACCGCCCTGGTTGCTTCCGCTGCGTCATCTGCAACGAGAGCCTGGACGGAGTGCCCTTCACTGTGGACACTGAGAATAAAAAGTATGGAGACTCAGCAGACAAGGATGCAGTTTTTTGCAAGTGCCTTGTGTAAATTGCACTCTCTTTTTTAAGAGTGCAAAAGAGGGAATTGTAAGGAAATATTTGTATGTATTCATGCAAACTGTGAAGAAGCTTGAAAATGATTTGTGTAGAAAACTGGGCTGGTTTTGGGCCTGCTAACATGTGGTTTTTTGAGGACAAAGGAAGAGGGGGAAGGTCAGGAGTTAACATACAGTCATCCCTGTGGGGGAATTTAAGATGTGGGGTGTTGATGATAATTTGGGCAGCCAATCACTGGTCTGGAAGGGAGGCGCAGATAACTCCTCCGGTCAGCGAGGTATTTAGACAGGAACCCCGTGGTGTGCTCTCTCTCTTTCTCTTCTGGCTGGCTGGCTGGCTGGCTGGCTGGCTCACGTGAGTATCAGGTAAATGTGGGATCCCACAGAACTGTATGTAATTTGTACTGTATTGATTGTACTTGATTGTATTGCATTGTATATTACCATTAAAATTGATTATTGTTAAACGGTTACTTGTATGCTCTGCGTTTCCTTCCTGTAAGATAACGGCTTGTGTAGGGACGCGAGGAGATTTAAGAAATCGAGTTGTCCACTAAATCTCCTAACAGTTTCGTCAATGTTTTTTTTTTTATCCGTCAGTTTGTCTTATCCTCATGCACTGTTTTATATGGAGCCCCCCTGGTGACATTGGTGAGAAAAATATTAATAACGGCCCGTCCACACAGCGGCGTGCGTTGACGCTTGCCTGCGGGCGTGTCTGACACTCGACCAACAACCAATCACATGAATCTCCCGCCCCTGTCACACAAGCAGCGGTTTGATTGGCTAGAGCTTGTACTGGCATATGATTCGATTGGCTGACGCTTCTGCCGTGGCGTCAAAAGTTGAACATTGCTCAACTTTTGCAGCGAGCCACGCCAGCAACGCTCCACGTCGCTTCCCACGATGCAGTTCGGCTAAAAGTGACGTCACCCCATTCAAAGTGAATGGGCAGAAGCGTTGGAAGCTTCAACGCACGCCGCTGTGTGGACGGGCCGTAATGCGTGGCCACGAGTTAATAATGCGTGGCCACAAATTAATAATGCGTGGCCACGAATGAGTTATTATGTTCCCACGCATTAGTAATTCGTGGGAACACAATAATTATTACGCAATAACTAAATCCAGATAGTCTATTCTTTCACACACACATACGGGTATTGGGCCGAGGGCGACAACGTACTTCCGGTATCCGCCATTTTACGCGAGGTGCAAGCAGGCCGAGGGTTTAGCCGTACACCGTCTAGGTGTTGCTAAGCTTCCTGTACTGAATATCATAGTATATTGCCTTAATCAATATCTAGTCAACTCTAAAATACCACATAAATGCAATGGCATGATAATATTGGGACAAGTGGGGTATTCACCTGGTGTTTCCAGAAATTAGACGTAGATGCAGCCAAAATCGACGAAGGCCACTTTCGAGGGTAGTTTTTCCATACATCTGCAGGCAATCTGTAAGGGCAATCGGACAACCCACACAGCTCTAGTTCACGCTGGTAACGACCTAGTGCACACCCCTCCAGTCCAGAGATGTAATCCGAAGACATACAGCAATTTCATCGGTCGTTAATTCAGAAAAAAAACCTAGTGCGCTCTGCCCTGGCTACTTTAGCTAGCTGTTTATATTTGCACCTCCAGGATATTTGCACCTCCAGGAAAATGGCGTATTTATATATGGCGTGCGTTGCATTGTGGGTAGCTCGTGACGTCACTGTGTGTGAAAGAATAGAAACTGATGACTGAGTGACAACAAGTCGAGTAAAGTTAGAACGATATTGGCAGATTCAGATTTCACGGATAAATAACTCATGAACAAAACGTTATTCAGACACAAATGACGTCTCCTAGTATCCTGGTAAGGTTGACAACGAACTACAATCACATTTTGATCAAAAAAAGCCAATACGTGCTGTCCTCCAAACTGGAGACATTACATTGGTCTCTATCGGCAGCTGGAGAAGAAACGAGTGCTCAGGGACCGTCTGCAAAGTGCAACTACGAAAAAAGAGAATACAATAATATTCAAGCACTATTATATAGTATATTTCTACCAAACTCACCACACACATCAATAGTCTCCTGGTGGTCATACTACAGCAGAGAGTTTGGAAGAATGTGCTTTTGAATAATTTTGGTGAATATTTATAGTGTAAAATCTTCAATAAATATGGCATCATCTTCAATAACGTTACTATTATACAGTATAAATATTCACCAAAATTATTCCAAATCCAGATAGTCTATAGTATATACTATCTGGATTTAGTTATTGCGTAATAATGATTGTGTTCCCACGAATTACTAATGCGTGGGAACATAGTAACTAATTCGTGGCCACGCATTATTAATACGTGGCCAAGTATTCATATCTTTCTCACCAATGTCACCAGGGGGGCTCCGTAGTTTTATGTATCCGAGGATAACCATTTTCTTTTTGCATGGAGCTGTTGAGCCCTTACATTAAAGTGACATGAATAAGGCATTTCAATCCTAACATGTTCTTCTGTCTAGGCAAGGCCCAGAGGGAAGCAGGAAGCAGACTCAAGTACAAAGAATGGGTTTGAAGGGACCCAAGTTCCCAGAGCAGAAGAGAAATGTGAGTCTACGGCTGAACAATCAATGCTGTCGCTGCAGAATGGCCCTGCTTTAAGATCTAAGAGCACCTTAAAAAAGACACTGTGTGTATGAAGTAGAAAAAGTGCATGTTTTATGTGCGATCACGAACACGTACAGTCATTCACTGTATGCTTTTGTTCAGTCAGTGAAGTTCTGTATCAACTGACCTCGAAAAAGGTTAGAGAGAAGAGTTTTTAAAAAACACAAGTGCTTTTGGTCAGGCTCGTTTTGTTCAAGGCCTGTGTTTCAATAATCACTCTTAAATTAGGTTTGCTACCTTTGTCTTTAAGTACTGCTCCACTGAAGAGGATGTCCTTCAGTGGATGAAGTAAACCAACACTTTCCAGAACACACGTTTAATAAATGCACAACAGAAGGTTAGGTCTTCAAATATGGAGAACTGTCAATTAAAACTTACAGTTAAAGTGTATTCATTGTAAGTTGAGGTCTATTATTTAGCTGTAAATCTGCAAAGCAATGTAGTGTAAATATATTGATATTGGTCTATATACAGATAAACATATTTGAAACCTTTGGTACTTTCGTTTTTCACATATCAGTCCTTTTTTTTTTTTGTTGAAATCAATTCTTAAAACAACATGTTTATTTCACAGGGGAAATAATGTTACGACATTTATCATCTTAATTGTATTATTATTATTATTATTAATATTATTATCGTTGTATTTAAATTAAATATTTTGACTTGATTATAATGTTATATGAAAGGTCAAGTTATTGGAGAGTAAAAAAGAATTGGAGGGTAAAAAAACATATTTTACTTTTGGTTATTAATGAAACATCTCAATCAATCAATCAATCAATCAATCAATCAATCAATCAATCAATCAATCAATCAATCAATCAATGTTTATTTATATAGCCCAATATCACAAATGTTACATTTGTCTCAGCGGTCTTCACAGTGTGTACAGAATATCAGTATGACAATACGAGACCCTCTGTCCTTAGACCCTCACATCGTACAAGGAAAAACTTCCGGAGAAAACCCAGTTTAAAGGGAACATGGGAGAAACCTCAGGGAGAGCAACAGAGGAGGGATCCCTCTCCCAGGACGGACAGACGTGCAATAGATGCCGTGTGGAAATTGAAAAGATAATACATTTACAACATAGGTAGTCCAAATGTTTGGAAATGCATGTGTGTATAATAGGAAGATGAATCCACGAGGATATCCATCCAGGACTTATGATCCAGGACCACAGCCACGACTCAAGATCCAGCGCTCGTGATCCAGGACACAGGACCGCAGGATCATCCATGACTCCGGATCCCAGCGTATATAGACACCAAAAAGAAAGACATTTGGGGAAGCTGGGTTAATCGGAACATGATAGGACACAGGTATAGACAGAGAGAAGGAAGAAGTAAGATGTCCCCCGACAAACTAAGCCTATATCAGCAAAACTAGGGGCTTTACCACTATTGGGTATTACTATTGTAATCTATAAAATAGTGGTAGAGATGTTTCATTAAGAACCAAAAGTAAAATACGTTTTTTTAATTCTTGCCTCAAAACTATGCATATTGAAGACCAAAAAGGCTTAAAGGCAACACATGCCCAGGTTAATCACTTTTTACAAATATTACAGACTAGTCTGAACAATCTGTTTCCTGGCAATGTTTGCCTTGTAAAATAAAGTTCTGTAAATGAAAAGATTTGAAGATATGAACATCTTTCATTAATGAGGTGATATGTGTTGATTCAAACGAAGACAAAGTGTTCATGTATCGTTTTATAAAAGCAGTTTGCTAATGCTCAGATTATTATCACAGTCTGCATCATAGTAGATGTTGGGGTCCACACTCAGAGCCCCTGCTCTCTCTCTACCTGAAGAGTTATTTATTTATGTTTTACTGCTTGGGGCAAATAAACTGATACAAAATAACAGCAGTGCATTGTGGGAGCACAGACATATTTCACACATTTAAGGACAGGTCAGTGTACAGGGGCTCCAGCAGTTCTGTACTGGACTTGATCTGGTTAACTCAGGAGAGAACGATGATAAGCAGGGCCATGTGCTTCAGCAATCATCCCCAGCAGGCTTGGGAGTCATGGATTACAGTACATGTCATGAGATTACGCAATCAGGAAACCTAAAAAAGGCAACTGTATACAATTGCAATTACATAAAAGAAAGAAAGTAATCAGATAACTGTTATATTTAAGAAAATAACGATTACTAGCAGGATTACATTTAGAAATAAAGATAGATATATTAACCGTAGATGTACTGAATGGATATTCTTTAACGTTTATTTTTAGGTTACTTCAATTCTTCTTTATTTTTTAATGCAGTAGGTAAACACCTGATTCATTTAACAAAAATACATTCTATGCTTTTAACTAATGTATTAAAGGTGGGGTAGGTAAGTTTCAGAAACCGGCTCGAGATACACTTTTTGTTATATTCCATGGAATGCTCTTAACATCCGATAGCAATGAACATCTGAAGTGCTTTGACAAAAAATCCATTACAAAATTTCATCTGTGGAAGCCGTAATACTGTAAAAAGTACAACCAAGGCTGACAGACAGGCTGACAGCTGTCAGCCTTCCATCTCGTGCACGCACAAATGTATCTCGTGCCCTCATTGGGCGTGCCGTCATTGGGCGTCTGGAGGAAGGGGCGGATTCTTTTCGGCTGCGTACTTTCAAATGTTAGTGCACTCGAGCCGGTTTCTGAAACTTACCTACCCCACCTTTAAGCTTAAACAGCATTTGTAAACAATTACTGTTATAGCTACTGTTTATTTTTCTAAGGTTACATTGTTACATACACTTCAGTAAAAACGTCTTATTGTTATTTATTTTCTCTTGTTTTTATTAGCATTGGATTTGATATTGAGGTAATCCAAAAGCAACAAAGTATTCAGGTTACATTACTTTGATATTTTGATACTCAGATTAGGTTACTGATTAAAGGTCACCTATTACGCAAAATGCACTTTGTGATGTCATAAAGTAACTCGTTACATTACTCTTTACATTACTTTTGCGTTACTCAGCAACAGCCTATAGCCACAACTTAAAACGTAGGCCTATGTGCACACATATAACAATTACTATTGCAATAAGGAAGACGTAACACAAGTTAATAACGGTGAACATTCTAGTTGTTGCTGCTTGTTCCGAGTCCGCACACACTCAACATCATCACTCTGGGTTCGGGGGTCTTTAGCTCCTAGCTTCGTGTTAGCATGTTGCCTCTGCAGGTGCTTGGAGAGGTTTGATGCTGTTGTGTTTGCAGCAGTGCACCTGACCGTCACATTCCTGTCCTTTCTTCTGACACATTTAAATAATAGGCATACCTCCACCCCTCGAAAGTTATAGCTGTTGATGACTCCGCCATGTCTCTGCACTGCAGCACAACCCTGGCCAACTTGTGGCCCCACGCAAAGTTATATGATGAGGCCCTCTGTGTTGCGAGCGTCGACGGGGGGCGGGGGGTGCTAGTGGAGCCTCGCAGTGGCAAAACTGTGGCGCGCTTAGAATGTAGGTGCGCCGCATTTGCGCTTCAGATGAGGCTCCTCCGCAAAATGAAGAATCCTCCGCAACATGAGGCCCCCTCCGCGAGGTGAGGCCCCCTCCGCGAGGTGAGGCCCCCTCCGCAACATGAGGCCCCCTCCGCAACATGAGGCCCCCTCCGCAACATGAGGCCCCCTCCGCGAGGTGAGGCCCCCTCCGCAACATGAGGCCCCCTCCGCAACATGAGGCCCCCTCCGCAACATGAGGCCCCCTCCGCAACATGAGGCCCCCTCCGCGAGGTGAGGCCCCACGCAGTCTGCGTGATCTTCATGTAGGGAGGGACAGCCCTGTATATATAATACATATAATGGCACTGTTCTAATGGTAAACACTGAATAAAGAACATGTCAATATGTGTGCTGTTTCAGAAACAATGAACGACGTGTTTTGGAAGTAATATGGTCTGTGTTTACATTAGCAAGCATCGCTAACACTCAGAGCTAACCTGTACTGGAGAGAATACGTGTAAAGAAGCCAGATATAAAAGGTACTGTCCTTGTAGTAAACCCGCGAGAGAGAAAGCGTATGAGCTCCATACTGTTTCAGAAATAATGCTTGATGTGGTTTGGAACATTCTATGGCGTTGAATCACGGCAGCGTTTAGCTGAGTTTCTGCTGGTAGACAGCCTCTCTTCACAGAGCTCACTGCTTGCATGCGGAAGCTCAAAAGGGGTGTGGGTCAGCAGCAGCTCAAAGGGCCAGACCCAGAATCAGCACTTTAGTAACAGGGCTGAAATAGAGGGGTATGAGGCATGCTATATGGGTGATCTGTTTGGTATTTTGAGCAAAACACTTCATATACATGTATAGATATGGCCCGATCATATATTGTTGAAATATAGCATAGGTGAGCTTTAAATGTTTTGACATGTAACTAGTTATTGTAATGGAATACATTTGTAAAGTAACCCTCCCAACCCTGCCCCTTATATTACTTAGTCCTTTTGAGTGGCATCAACCTTAGAAGTGCTTTCTTTGCCAGCAGTGGATATTGTAAGGAAAACAAACATATGCATTGTCAGTGAACATTTTGCAGCGAATTTAAAATAACATGACTTGGTAAATATTCCTACATCACTTTGGGAAGCCTTTAACTGTTGATGCTGCGATATGAGCTGCAGACAGCAGCAGAGCGTAGGAGAGCTGAGAGGGAATATTTCAGCATGGTTGGAGGCATTAGTGGTGTCAGTGTGAGTGGTGGGATGAGGGTGTGTGTGTTTGGGAGGGGGGGTTAGCAGATAGCAGAGCACATCTGGTGCTTAGGTGGGGAGGAGGTGGCGGGGGCCGGGGGGGCAGCCCGTGGCAGCTCCCCTCTCCGTACCAGCCTCAGCCTGTGGAAAGGGCTGCCTGTCTGTCGCTGCCTGATTTATACACGGCTAATGTCAGAGGAAAGCAATGTGGAAACTGTGGCATAAACACTGAAAACACAGTTCAGAGATTATGGCTCAGAGTTTGGGAGGACTGCTGCTCCATATGCTGCTCACACACACACACACACACACACACACACACACACACACACACACACACACACACACACACACACACACACACACACACACACACACACACACACACACACACACACACACACACACACACAGGCGCTGACACACACCAGCATTCTTCCGTTTTTAGGGCTTATCTCAACAGTGTCCTACGGCTTGCATCTTCCAGGGCGATTCCTTGTACTGCCCCCCCCCCCCCCCCCCTCTGTGCCTGCTTCAGGTTATTGTCCCTGACCTCTTGTGCTATCAGCTCTGATTGAACAGCTGCATTTATCACTGACTATTGTCACACTCCCATGTCGCTGTGTTTTGGGAATGTGACTTTGCCCAAAATGTGTGAGGAAACAAAAGTGGAGCTTCTTAGTTATGTTTGCTGGAGTGAGTGAATGTGTTGGAATCTGAAGCTCAAGCTGCCCTTTGTGTGTCGGTGTGTTTCTGCTTATTGTGCAAGGCTGCGCTGAGCCCTGAGTACAGCCGGCCAGGCAATGAGTTCTCCCAGCATCTGAAACATTAATGCAGAAACCCGATTAGCCATGCCATCACAGGCCTCTTGCTCCTTGCCTATTGATTTTCCTTCCGTTCGTCCTCCTCCTTCAAAAAGAGTCTCTTAAGAGCCAGAGCACCTCCTCTCCTCTCCCAAGCCTCCTCTGGCCCGGGCCTCCTCACCGATCCAGCCCTGCTGATTTCTACTGAGACTTTAGAGGGGCTATAGACTTCTGACGATAACCCTAGGTGCTGTAGGAGGAGGCTTGGGGGGTGGAGGATGCGGGTGGAGTGGGGAGGGGAGCTCCAGTCTGTGGAGCTGCAGTGATCATGGAGGGCTAATCGGCCTGATCAGTATTCCAGGGTAGAGAAGTGTACACTCCAGAGAGAGGAGATGTGTAATCAGAGATGAAAGTTGTTCAGGGTCTGGTCAGCTTGACTCTCTCTCTCCCCTCTGGTTTCCCTGACCTGGAGCACTTTACTGAAGGGTAGAAGAACATCTCTGATGGCTTAGCCCAGGGACTCAGTCTACCAGACAGCGGTCCAGCTCCACACTGTCGATCAGGAACTCAGCCCAAGTTCCCTGACAAATATGGTGCGTTGAGAATGTAAACTAGAACCAAATCAAACTTTTTCTTTAGTTTGACGGGAGGTAACTTACGGGTTGAAACTGAACTTTCTGAACATGCATTGCTGTGGACAGGCTGGGTGAAAGACAGCCGGGCTTGTCAACAGCGGGAATCTTGATTGATTTTAAGACATTTGTAGCAAGTTTGATTAAGTAACAGGGGCTGGAGTCCTGACATCATACGAGTTGCTATCCCAAAAACGAATGACTAGCTAGCACAGTTTTATATTTTCGGTTTTTAATAATTATTTAATTAAAAATGTACATTACTGTTGGGGAAATATTTCCCAAGGCCCATAACTTTGACCCAGTTTATCAGTTCAAACTGTCCTGACTGAGCACACACACCTGTAACCTTGGCTGCTGTGCTCTCAGTGTTTTGTCTCCCTGCTCCTGCCTGTTGGCGTCAGCTGATAGAGGGGTTATGATTCTTGTTATGCACAATGTTGATTATTCTCTCTGAACTAGCTAAATACGTGGGTCTGGGGTAGAGCTTTTCAGAATTGATTATGGCATATCAACCATGTGGTCAGGTCGTGGCCCGTGACATGTCGTGTGAATTCTCCGGCCGAAGCTCCAAATAAACTGTGAGTGTTTGCCATCAAAGCTCCAGCTCTCCTCGTGTTTCTCTGAGTCCTGTCAAGTACTCCCACAAAGTGTGTTAATGTGTCAGCTCACCATTTCACCCTAACCTTAATAACCCTCACTATTTTTCTAATGGCTCTTATTTCATGTTTGAAGCTGTAATTCCAACCCAGTCTCACTAAAATGTATTCATTTCTATTGACCAGCGTCCATGTCAAGTTATCGTCAACTCTGAAAACCGTGAAAACAGTATTTCCGGTCTCATAGTAACTAAGGTGGTTGCCAAGGACGCATATCATTCCCCTCACTGTCGAATGATTTTACAGTGATATCTGCAGTACTCATCAACTAAAAAGCATCAGTTTGTCCTTGTTAATTACACAACATTAATTGGTTTAAATTGTGTACAATGCTTTTGTGTTTTACCGTTTCGATTCTGAGAAATACATTTCTTTTTTCAGAGTTTTGGAAAGCCGAAAACATTACGCTACCCATATTCCTCAGCTATCGTTGAAGGTCGGTGATTGGTGTTTAAAGATATGTGATAAAAAATACGAAGAAAAACGTTAAAGAAAATAATACGTTATTCCATGTGTGCTTGCTTTTCTCTTCACATAAGTCATCACATAAATGCATTGTAATACACGGTTCGGCTGCATTAAATATTACACATCTGCCGTAGTTCTTTATTTATAGAGCCCTGGCAGGCGGCAGTGGCTCAGGTGCTGTTTACACGGGAACAAAACGGGTTGTATCCGCTACTTTTCTCTTCCGTATAGCCCGTTCGTTCACACAAGGCCTTAACGGAACCGCGGAAACTGACCCATAAAACGATAACGGGTCCCAAGGTGGATAGATCTGCGGACGGAACGCTCTAGAGCAGGGATGGGCAAATGGCGGCCCGCGGGCCGCATGCGGCCCCCACCTCCTCTTTTTGCGGCCCTCAGATTAATTTATAAACAACGTAATTAATAATAAAAAAAATAATTATTATTTTTTTTTTTCATTTGTTTTACTTGATACCGTCCACTAGACTCCTAGTTACGTCGCGAGCTGCGTACATGATTTCAAATACCGCAAAACAATCTGTGACGCATGTGTCTATTGTGTTTGTTTCCCGGGGGAAACCCTCACAAGAAACACCGGCTGTTGTTATGCCTGCTGTGACGTTAAGTTGCCTCTTGTAATTATGCCTTTACAAGCTTACAAGTTGTTTTTATCATCTGAATTTGGCGAAACAAGTTTAATATTCTTAAAAAGACTTTGTTTATTTGAAATCAGATGAAAACAAACTGTCACGGACCCTGCCGTGTTATCTATGATTACTATACGCTTTTCATTCATAATTTCAGCGGGAGGGCGGGGGAGTGGCACTGAGGAACAGCAAAGTGGGGGCGTGTTGACATTCCCCTTATTCCACAATAAGGGGAATGCAGAGAAAGGCTACAAGTGTTTTAGGTTCAAGTTAGACAACTAATGTCTGGGTTAGTGTTCATGACTTCATGTTTATGTCATCTTAATGGTTAATCTCAATACATACACAATTTCCGTGCTTTCCAATAGTTTAAAATAGTTTTATTCCACTGTTTAATAACCTGTTCAATGCAAACATGCCACTTGTAAAAATGAAATAAAATGTCTGTGAACTGATATTTGTTTTGTGAGCTTATTAGAGGATGTTCCCATTTTTTGGGGATGTTCCCTTTGATTGTAAAATGTCAATGAAGATGTCAGACTTAGTATATTTGTTAATAATTACATACAACACATGGAATTGTTGTGTGTGTGTGATCCAAGTGAATCTGCGGCCCCCTGGTGGCCAGTACATCAATTATGTGGCCCCCACCACCATCAAAGTTGCCCATCCCTGCTCTAGAGGGCCAAACGGCTCCGTGTGTACGCCCTATATGATAATTTTCCTGATAACGATGAAGCCATAGCCCCACCTCTCCCCACCTCTGCTGCTCACTGTGTAGCATGGTCAGTAGCTACTGACCAGAGTTAGGTGTAACGCGTTACTGTAATATTACATTACATTACATTGCATTTAGCTGACGCTTTTATCCAAAGCGACTTACAATAAGTGCATTCGACCAGGAAGACACAACCTTGAAGAAAACAGAATCATATAAGTACATCAGGTTTCATAGAGCCAAGTATTTCAAGTGCTACTCAACTGGCTATAGATAAGCCAGTCCTTTATTAGTATATAAGTGCTCTGTTATAATATAATAATAATATTACTTTTGTCGGTAACGGAGTAGTGTAACGCGCTACTTTTACAATTCAGTAATCACACTACAGTTACTAACATTGCCCCGACACGCGTTACTTCGTTACTTTCTAAAATCATTCATAATCACACTGACAGACAAGAGGGGTTTCCGCCGCAGGTTTATATGTACGTAATCTACGCGACTTGCACGTCCACATCTCCACGTGCACTCGTGCAGTGCTTCATAAACATGGCTGAGTCAGCGAGTTACTTTATGTAGAGAGTAACGAAGTAGTGTAATATATTACTTTTTTTTAAAGTAATATGTAATGTAATATATTACATTTTTTTAGTAACGACCCCATCTTTGCTACTGACTCAATACTGTCAGTAGCTACTGCTACTGACCATGCTAAAGATGTTAGTGCCGAATCTACAGCTCCTCTACCACAACCATCAGCAACAAGTGGACATGGAGAACTACATGAACTACATGTTGCTAAATCCACCGCGGAGAATGAACAGAAGGGCAACCATGGCAACTATGCTCGGGGGGTCTTCTTCGCTGCTTTTGGTGTATTTTGTGGCGGAAGTACAGCGCCACTTACAGGCCCGGCATATGTACTACAGTGTCCCCAGCGGGTTGAGCGGTCTCGTGTGAAGGGACACGTTTATTGAGCCGTATCCGTGTAAACGGAAGACTTTTTTGATATCGAATTCGTTTCGTTTGCATTTAATTTGCGTTCCCGTGTACATGGGGTCTCAGCCTGCAGGGACTTGGTCTTGGAACCGAAGGGTCGCTGGTTCACGTCCCGATCGGACCAAAAAAAAAAGACGGAGTGAGCTGGTGCCAGTTCACCTCCAAGGCCACTGCAGAGGTGCCCTTGAGCAAGGCACCTAACCTCGAAACTGCTCCCTTGGTGCCGAGTACCTGGCAGCCTCTCTGCTCTGCCGCCTCTCCTATCTGCATGTGGTTGTGTGTGTGCATGTATGTCCTCTGTGTTTGTGCATGTATATCCTCCCCTGTGTGTGTAATGTGTGTAAACCAACACATCCTCACTCCCAGGTCGGCCTATGTTGACGTTATGTCAAGTCCCCTGCCGGCTTTTTCCAACGCAAGGGGGGGGGCCTTAGCGTCCATTTTCAACGCAAGGGGGGGGCCCTTAGCGTCCATTTTCAGCTTTCCGGGATGTCCATGTGCTTCTATGGACGCTCATGGAAGCACGGCATTCGTTTGTGTCGACTGCCCTTAAAGGCAATGAGAGCGTCCATTCTCATTGGATAACGGAGAATTGTACACCCGGAAGTAAATATTCCCCTTACTCTCGATTGATTTTACAGTGATATCTGCACTACTCATCGACTAAAAAACACCAGATCATCCTTGTTAATTACACAACATTGATTGGTTTAAATTGTGTGCAATGCTTTTGTATTTTTCCCCTTCGATTCGGAGAAACAAATATTTTTTCGGAGTAAAGGATGGCAGAAGACACTACACTACCCAGAATCCCCAGCTATCGTTTGGACTACACCATGTGCTCTGTTTGACAAACCCTGTGATAGTCCTCAAGCTCTGTGATTGGAGAGTGTGCTCCGAGGGTTACCGAGCCTCGAACAGCACTTGAAATGGGATGGAACCACGGCAGACTGTTCAAAACTGGATTTGAACGGGTCCACCGCGTCCCCCCTCCCCCACCCCGTCCCCAGAACTACACATGCTGGCTATTCTGTTTCGCAACATGTTCTCAATGGCACGTCTCTACTGGGAGTTGTAGTTTTAAAAGACGTTTTCGTATTTCCCATAATAAGAAGTTGCCAGTATTAAACTGTGTACATCCCTGGAGGTTTAGGGGACAGGAAACACTCACATTTAAAACATATAATTAATAAATGGGTGAAAATTGCTTGTGCCCATTATGGGCAGTATTAATATATATACCCACACGCCAGCTAAGGTCAGAAGAGCTTTATTTAACAGCTGGACTTATGTTTGTGACCCCTCCTGTTGTTAATTGATAACATTACATTACATTACATTAATTGATAAGCCTGAAACATGCACTTGTCAAGGTTCAGAGGCACATTTTGCAAATATGGCAGTAGCCATCGATCAGCTTAAGATAAGATATACTTTATTGATCCCAAGTTGGAACATTTGCGTTACATCAGCATGTGTAACAGTTAAATATGCAGTGGTGTTTATTTGTAAATCATTTAGTATAATCACACAAATTCTGTGTTTTATATTTAACAATTCTGTGTTCTTTATTTATTGATTGTTCAATACCTGACAAGGCCGGAGATGAAATATCTGCATACATCTTATAAGAGTAAAATACATTATGTATAATATCAGTTAAAATAAGTGCTTCAACATAGTTAACATTGCTGGAGGTATGCACAAATATTGATAGATGTCTTGTAATGCACTGTTGAGGAACCTGCGACCCAAGTTTTTCATTCAATGCATAACTACACTATAGTTGTGTAGGCCTATATGATATGTCAATAAACCTTAGAACATCTTGAAATCTTGAACGGGATGTGCAAAATAGTCATTATATACAGTCTTTAATTAACTATTAGTAGAGAATAACGAGTAATGAATATACTTTATAGGGATCGTATTAATATCTAATAATAAAAATAATGAAATTCAATAACATGCTTTAACCACCAGGTGTCTCTTTATATCATCTGTGCACTTTTATGGTGTAAATACAGCCTATCTACCAATTGGATCAAATATAAAAGTGAGCCGAATTAGTGTTGATACTGCAAGGAGACGTATTGTGTGAAAAGAAATGTAAGATGTTGTTTAATGGCTGATATATATATGATCCACGTCACGTTTTCAGTTCCTCATGTTTGTCTTCTCATCAGGGCTCTATAAATACAGAACTACGGCAGATATGTAATATGTAATGCAGCCGAACCGTGTATTACAATGCCGTTATGTGATGACTTTCAAAGAGAAAAGCACGCACACTCGGAATAAGGTATTATTATTATTATTTTTTAAAAATATTTTCGGTCTGTTTCCGGTATTTGTTAATGACGATGTGCTCTGAGATGTGAGACTGGAATTGCATAGGGGAAAATAACGTATCTTTAGATGCGGATTGTGTTAAACTAATATGTTTGCGCTGTGGACCAACACTATACATTGATGGGGAAGGGGGTAGCAATAAAGATAACACCATTAAACAGTTACACAACATAACAGAAATAATATCGATAGCAGCGTCCCTAGCAACCACCTTGGTAACAATGAAAACGTTGGACGCAATTTCCTGAAGTAATCTTCGTAATAACTAGCAAACTAAAGATCATGTACATCCACTGCACACATCATCTGAAATAACAACTCATATTTCTCGCATCAAATGATATCAAAACGCATTTTAATGGCCAAACTAACTTTAAAATAGGCATTTTACACCCAGAATAAAACGAAGTTCGGCCATGTTTTCTTTTTCTGCAGGGAGAAATGTGACAATCACGTGACGTCAAACAGAGTTTATGGTGTAGTCCAAACGATAGCTGGGGATTCTGGGTAGTGTAGTGTCTTCTGCCATCCTTTACTCCGAAAAAAGATTTGTTTCTCCGAATCGAAGGGGGAAAATACAAAAGCATTGCACACAATTTAAACCAATCAATGTTGTGTAATTAACAAGGATAATCTGGTGTTTTTTAGTCTATGAGTAGTGCAGATATCACTGTAAAATCAATCGTCAGTAAGGGGAATATTTACTTCCGGGTGTACAATTCTCCGTTATCCAATGAGAATGGACGCTCTCATTGCCTTTAAGGGCAGTCGACACAAACGAATGCCGTGCTTCCATGAGCGTCCATAGAAGCACATGGACATCCCGGAAAGCTGAAAATGGACGCTAAGGGCCCCCCCCTTGCGTTGAAAATGGACACTAAGGCCCCCCCCCTTGCGTTGGAAAAAGCCGGCAGGGGACTTGACATAACGTCAACATAGGCCGACCTGGGAGTGAGGATGTGTTGTGTAAACACAACAGAGTGGGGAATTAAATTTCCCTGTAAGGGATTAATAAAGTGTATCTTCTTCTTCTTCTTCTTCTTCTTCTTCTTCTTCTTCTTCTTCTTCTTCTTAGAAGACCTCTGGACAAACTGGAAGAACTGCCACTGAAACTGAATACATGACGTGGATCATAAATATATCCACAATTAAACAACATCTTCAATTCCTCTTCACACATTACATCTCCATGAAGTATCGATACTAATTCAGCTGACTTTTATATTTGATCCTATCGGTAGATAGGCTGTATTTTATACCTTTTTGCATACCCAAAATGAACTACAAAACATGATTTCGTTTTGCATAACGATTCACAGCTGATATAATGGGACTTGTCATTTTTAAAGATATTATTGATTTTTTTTTATTAAAGATAGTAATTACTGAGTTGAGAGAATAGTCAGGGGTTTTATGCGATGGGAGACACATACGATACTACTTTATTTGTCAGATCAAGTCTGAAATTTGACTTGCGTCATAGCAGCTCCATGTCCAACATCAACATATCTATGGAATCAGAATTGCAATAGCTAACAGTTAAATGACTGAACAATATTTTTCTCCCTATTTTACAATTATATTAAAGCTCACCTATTATGCTATATTTGAACAATATATTATAGGGCCATCCATATCTATACAAAACATGTCTCTGAAGTGTTTTGCTCAAAATACCAACCCGATCATCCATTGTAGCATTCTTCATACCCCTCTATTTCAGCCCTATTAGATACGTGCTGATTCTGGGTCAGTAGCTACGGAGAGAAGCAGATTCTCAGCTAAACGCTGCCGTGATTTAACGCCATATTATGTTCCAAACCACATCAAGCATTATTTCTGAAACAGTATGGAGCTCAAACGCTTTCTCTCTCGCGGGTTTACTACAAGGACAGTCAGTGGCGGCGCCAGAGTATTTTTGTTGGGTAATCTATGGTAGGGCTAACCCATACAGTGGTGGGGCTCAAGTCAGTATTTGTAATGTAATTACATACACGCTATATCGCACCCCTTGACAGTGAAACGCACGCGTGAGGCTTTTATTAGCTTTTATTAGTCTCCTTTTATCAGCTAAATGACATCGAGAGCAACAGGTGTGAGTTAAACAATACAATAGCCTATTCTGCTAATTCCACGTTGTTACAACATGCTGCGGCAGAAACAAGAAAAGTTGACATATAGAATTGACACAGAGAGAGAGAGGGAGAGAGAGAGGGAGAGAGACACACAGGTAAACAGAGAGAGACAGACACAGCACACAACAGGTAGCCTGTATCTCTATTGTCATCCAAAACACTTTTTCAAATGACCCATTATTACAAAATATATTCAAAACTCACTATTCACTCTTCAGGTGGGTCGTGTGACTCTGGCACCTGTTCGACTTGTACCTCAATGCGAGGGTGTTTAAGAACAGATCTATCCATCCGAAATATACAATTACTCCTAGAAGTTCTGCTGTCTGTCTGCAATTTACTCAGCGCGAGTTTGGGGACTTTTCACTGTGAACGTGACGAATCGACATATCAGTAATGCATGACGCAGCAAACCCAACGTTTCGTTTGGCCTGATTGGCTGTAGGTCTGTTCAAATTGCATTCGGAGGCATTTTGATCTGATATCTATTATAACGCGAGAGAATGTCCACACCTTTAGTGTATAAAACTCCCCCACTACTTAGACTATTCCTTGCACCCATCTAGCATAACCCCGAATGGTCTCAACCATATTGCGTCAGTAACGTGCACTTGTTGTTACAGCAGGATCAGTTTGTGTGTTGTGGACACGACCGGTAGATTTTCGCAATCCGTGTTCTCAACATGCTTACTTTAACATAATTTTTCATGGTCGGGCTAAGGTAGGGCTAAGCAATTTCTTGGTATGGCTGAAGCCTACCCCAGCCATACCCTGGCGCCGCCACTGAGGACAGTACCTTTTATTTCCGGCTTCTTTACCAAGCGGCAAACTCTGGGGAAGAGCCGGGAAGCCAATACGGAAGTGCCACACACTGCAGTTCATATATTGGCCGATAGGGACTGGCTGCAGAAAGGAGCAATATCCATAGACCCCCATGTTAAAATGCCCAACTTTACAGCAGAAAGTTTCTACCCATGGATGCAATAGATATTATTATGAATATAGTTAGATTCCACCTTCATGATTATGGATCTGTGAGTGAATTGTTTTCTAACACGACCCTTTTATTTATATTAGGTCTTAATGTTTTTGCATAAATTAGGGCGTGGTCACATTGAGTGACGGCTCTGTCAAGTGACTGCTGCTGCTAGCTTCTTGTCTCTCTGCTAGCTGCTCCGTGAAGCTACAGGTACTCTGCCTGGTCAGTTCATCCAGGAAACACAACTTGAAGCCGGCCGTGGTTGTTTGTTCTTCATGCTTATATATCGGACTATTGTGACTCGCTCTGCGGTTGAAACAGACGGTGCATGCATGCGGTTTTGCGGTAAGTGAAAATCGAGTACTTATTTATACGATTTTAATCAGCTTCAATGAATGTTAAGACTTGGGTTAGCGTGTAAGCTAGTGGTAGCTACATCGGTGCTAACGATGCTAATCGTGGCCTCCAAGTTAAAATCATAGACTGTATATATAAAGGTTAAAACGAAATAGACAAGTGTTAAGCGTTAAGTGGGATACTACTGTAGAACAAACGGCTTCTGTTTGAGGTTATAAAATAAGGTCATCCTTGTAACTTAGAGATATTTTATTATGTAGGTAGGAACTGTATGCATCTAAGGTTAATTTAAATTGGCTATGCTCAAATATGTAGACAAGCTAACGTCGAAGTAGTGTATGTGAAATTAACCTCACAATAAGATGTGTGTATATTACAATTATTAATGTCATATTTCAATATGATTACTTAGATATTACAATATGGTTGATTGAGCTGGAGTTCATTATCGAGCTTACACGTTAACGTCACAGTCATCTGAAGAACGAACCCAAACCTTGTTGTTTTTATTAATTGCATTACTAAATGGGTATCAAATAAACAGTAAGCATTGGTAACACAACTTCCAAAGTTACAGTAAAATAAAAAGGACCCTGACTCGGACAATACACAATCCAACATGTTCAACAGAAGAGAATCAGTGATATTGTTTGTACACATGGTACTTTACATATATATCTGTTTGTTTAAGGTGTCCAGGTGATGCAGACAGGCTGGACCAGAGAGTGAGAGACAGAACTGGACTCCTCGCAGCAGTGAACTTCAGCACAGGTACAAAGACTCTATTTTTCATACTGTACAAAGAATCAAGAAAGATATTGGTTTAAATGAATGAAGTATTGACTTGAATACACTGATATACATCCCATTAAACAATACTAAATACTAGATCACCTACACATCAGTTAAGTTGAGGGTTTTTTCCATGCAAAAAGTTACATTTAGATGTTAACAAGCACTATGATTTTGTCAGCTTTCTAATGTAATGTATGAAGGCAAAGCTATTTAACACATAGTGAGAACTGCTACTATTTATCTCTCAATATTGTCTGTAAAAAACGTGGTACAAGTTATTCTTTCAGTGAGACAACAGAGCAAGCTTCTACAGTTGCACTACGTTTTGATAACAGTTAAATATTATTTTGATGGGACCCAGAGTAATCTGCGGCCGCGAGCCGTTATGTGCCATCATGACACGCATGGTGTTCTTTTTTTATATATTATAATGATGCTCGAGTCTTCCTGCCTGTCGGCTCTGCTCATCGATGTATAATAAGGCTCTGCTGCTCCGGTATGAGGGTCTAGCTTCAGCAGCTACATTACCTACCGGTGCGTTCGTTAATATTAACTGTGTAGTCCGGAGTCACTGTGGCACAGACTGGACCGAGAACAGGCCGTTCAGGTGTTCAGAGCAGAGCGGCAGAGCGTGATGTGCCCTAGTGTGCACTGAAAAGTTTTTCTGTCGCAATATTATCGTTGAGCTAGCTAACTAGCATACATTGTCACTATCTGCTAACGTTAGCTTTAGCCTTCATTTTATAATAGTTTTTTTCATAGGCTATAAACGGAGGTGGTGTAAGTATAGATCTTGTACTTGAGTAAAAGTAGAATTACTCAGATATTGTACTTGAGTAAAAGTAGAAGTACTCAGGTCTTGTACTTGAGTAAAAGTAGTAGTACTCAGATCTTGTACTTGAGTAAAAGTAGAAGTACTCAGATCTTGTACTTGAGTAAAAGTAGAAGTACTCAGATCTTGTACTTGAGTAAAAGTAGAAGTACTCAGATCTTGTACTTCAGTAAAAGTAGAAGTACTCAGGTCTTGTACTTGAGTAAAAGTAGAAGTAGCCTCCCAGAATGTAGGAACAATTCTGCAATCAAAATGTTCCTCAAATAAAAGTAGAAAAGTATTCTCATCAAAATATAGTGAAAGACAGTAAAAGTAGTCGTTGTTTGATTGGTCCATTTCAGAATAATATATATGATATGTTTTATAATGATTGATCATGAAAGTGTTCTCAACGCTGGTAAAGGTGCAGCTAGTTTGAATGACTTTTTATACTGCAGGGTAGCTTGTGGATTTACTCCAGGTGGAACTAGTGCTGCCAAAATTATAAACTGACTACTACACAATTAAAATAAATGCTTTTATATATTTCTATTAGATGTGACTCTTTGGTGTTTCTGTTATTATTGATACTGCTGCTTTAATTGTTCTGACTGCTAAAATCATCTGTTATTCCTAATTTTAAAGCCGATATTCCGTGGGGTCGGGGGGCTCGGATCCTTGTCACCTTTTTCATACCTGATGAGTTTGCATCCCTGCTGTTTGTCTTTGTATCTCACTGTTGAAATAAAAAAAAAACATTACAATTACAAAATAATTATATCTACAGCCCCTAGTCTAAACACACAAACACACCACTTTCATAAATAACACAATAATATGTTTTATGTTTCCTGTCATTTTTGTTAGGAAAGGACATGCCTGAAAGACACGACATGTTCTCCTTCTCTGAGGGTCAAGAAGAACATCCAAGAGGAACATTAAGAGCTGATGTTATGAGATTTTAAGACCAGTACAGGACATTCACTAAGAAACTACTTTTATTGTGAAAACACAGTCAGCTGATCGAATGCAGCTATTTCCACACCTACACTCCATCAGCTGATTATTTCTATTTGCCTCACTTTATGAGCTTCACATCACCTGTGCCTTGTTCCGCAGAGTTTGCAACGTCACAAATAAATGGGGCCAATCTTCAGTCGGATGTGAATGTGTAATCTAACATTTTCAGTAAGAATAATGGACAAAAGGAGTGCAAATACAATTTATTGAAATGTGAACCAAAAGTTAATCAAATGTTTTAAATAAAAAGCACATATGGACAGAAGGTGTAAACCTATTAAATGTATAAGTAAACACATTTAGTCAAATAACGTGACAGACTAGGCCTGAGCAGTTGGTATCAGCTATGCCCAGCATGGGCTCCTCCCTCAGGCCTGGTCCTCCTCGCTGAGGAAAGACCCTCAGTCCTCTCGACACCAACAGACTGGACGTCCATCACACGGAGGTTTCTCCCTGAGGTCTCTGCAGCTCTCTGGACACCATGCTGTCTCAATCCGTCCACACTGAATATGAGAGGGGGAAAATGAAAATAATAAATGCTTTAGACAATAAGAAATATAAAGTTGAGTTGCTCAGTTTTTTTAGATTGTCAATACTATTACTGTATAACTAATATCTCAGGTTAAGAGGCACATTCAAATAAAGATTGGTCTTTAAATACATGTTGTCTTTTAATTGTTTGTCTAAAGTCAAGGATCTAGAACTGGTACTTAGTTTTAATGATACAGTCTGGTTATTATGCTGTTTGGAGGAGGCCTCACAGGTAAGAGCACTAACTAGCTACCATCACATGTACCTTAGCTTGACTTAAATGTATTAGACGTATAGTTAAGTGATATCAAAATATAAATAACTAATGTCATGCAAACATATTAATATTTGCTTGATTCCAGTGTTGAATTTAGCACAATTGCATACAAACGTCAAGGCAGTGGTTCCCAAACTTTTTCAGTCGGGACCCCCTTGGGTATTGGAAATATTTTCGGGACCCCCCAACCTGGTTCCCATCTATATTGGTAGGATTAATTGTATATTGTTGTAAAAACATTACATTTTCTCTGCTAATAATAAGAAGATACAAAGATACAACTATAATTTTATATTTTATTATGGATTACACATGAACAAAAATGCTTGTAATAGATTCTGTGAATTAATTTGGCCTGATTAAAACTGGTTGGCCTTCTTCCCAGAGTAGTAGATTTTTAAATTCAAATTTCTTTAAGGAAAATATATGAATAATAATAATAATAATAATTCCTTACATTTATTATAGCGCTTTTTCAATGACTCAAAGCGCTTTTACATTATACACACATTACACATATATCATACATGCAATGGTCAGATACTGTGGACAATACCCACAGGAGCAAGTTCAGGTGAAGTGTCTTGCCCAAGGACCCACCGGCTTTACAGACGCAGCAGCGGCGGGTTTCACCCCTGAATGAATGAACTACTATTTCTACTGCAGGTTGCAAACGATCACATCACTTTACCATTCCTATTCCACACATATCAATGACTTGTGTGTGCTTGCTTTCCCTTGCAGATCTTCTCAAAGCGGGGCTGTTGTTTTGAGACTGCCCCTCTCAGTTCATTCTCAATGTTCAGCTTTGATCTGTATTTGGTTTTGATGGCAGCAAGAAAAGCCGATCTCACACAAGTAGGATGTTGCAAAAGGCAGCGTTAGCCCACAGCTCTCTGACCAATGAGATATTTCCGAGCAGTGTTTGTTTACAATTGAATAATAATAATAATACATTTGATTTATATAGGTGCACTTAAAAAACAACGTCATCTCAAGGTGCTTCACAAAGCTAAAAGGAGAAAATAATCTCTAAAAAACCCGTTTTTAGAGATGTGGGTACGGAGGAAAAGAGAGTTGTATTTTCTCCTTACACCTTTATGTATAACATAAATCAAAAAGTGCGCTTTGCATAATCGGGGACCTTTAAGGCTTTTGCTATCATTTAATTTGATAAATGTTATAACATGTCTACTCTGAAACACTTTGTTACCAAGGTCTGATATTAAAGTTTCAAATGAAAGTTTATGATCATTGTTATGACTGTGTATTCATGTTGTGTTTGTATCTCTGTTTAGAGACCCATGTACCATTTACCTGTAGCGAACATCACGTATTGATTAGCACCTTAAGGGGCGGAAGAACCTTTCTGTCTGTGATGTTTTACAAATCAGATATTCATTTGTGTAGAACTAAAATATGTTAAATAATAGTTATATCCTGTAAAATGATGTGAAAACATGAATATAACACACATCTTCAGATGTAAAACATATGTGTCCTAAACTAATAATAAAAAGTCATTATCAATCAATCAATCAATCAATCAATCAATCAATCAATCAATCAATCTATCAATCAATCAATCAATCAATCAATCAATGTTTATTTATATAGCCCAATATCACAAATGTTACATTTGTCTCAGTGGTCTTCACAGTTTATACAGAATATCAGTATGACAATACGACACCCTCTGTCCTTAGACCCTCACATCGTACAAGGAAAAACTTCCAAAGAAAACCCAGTTTAAAGGGGAAAATGGGAGAAACCTCAGGGAGAGCAACAGAGGAGGGATCCCTCTCCCAGGACGGACAGACGTGCAATAGATGCCGTGTGTAAATTGAAAAGATAATACATTTGCAACATAGGTAGTCCAAATGTTTGGAAATGCATGTGTGTATATAATAGGAAGATGAATCCACGAGGATATCCATCCAGGACCTATGATCCAGGACCACAGCCACGACTCAAGATCCAGCGCTCGCGATCCAGGACACAGGACCGCAGGATCATCCATGACTCCGGATCCCAGCGTATATAGACACCAAAAAGAAAGACATTTGGGGAGGCTGGGTTAATCGGAACATGAGAGTACACAGGTATAGACAGAGAGAAGGAAGAAGTAAGATGTCCCCCGACAAACTAAGCCTATATCAGCAAAACTAGGGGCTGAATCTAATCAGCCCTAACTATAAGCTTTATCAAAAAGGAAGGTTTTAAGCGCACTCTTAAAAACGGATAGGGTGTCTGCCGCCCGAACACAAACTGGAAGCTGATTCCACAAATGTGGAGCTTGATAAGAAAAGGCTCTGGCTCCCATTGTACTTTTAGAGATTCTAGGAACAACCAATAACCCTGCATTCTTGGAACGCAATGCCCTAGTAGGACAGTAGGGTATAATGAGTTCTTTAAAGGAATGGTCCACTCATTAGATAATTAATCAAAACTTCAGTATTTAGTGAAACATTATGTTTAAACCATACCCTGAAGAAATCAGCGATATTCCCCGGTAAATAATGATTTTATAGCTCTTTTTTATCAAAACCTGTATATTCCGTCTGGCCGCCACCATTTTTGCCATTTTCAGTAGTCACGTGATGGTCGTGACGTCATCCATGCGTTCACTTTGTCAACACACGGAAACATGGCGGAGTATTTGAGTTCGGACTCGTCAGCAGAGGAAGACGTTTTGACCAATGTGAAGAGATTGGATGGGGGAATTCAGCCATACATATCAGTATGACAATATGACACCCTCTGTCCTTAGACCCTCACATCGTACAAGGAAAAACTTCCGAAGAAAACCCACAGTTTAAAGGGAACATGGGAGAAACCTCAGGGAGAGCAGCAGAGGAGGGATCCCTCTCCCAGGACGGACAGACGTGCAATAGATGCCGTGTGTAAATTGAAAAGATAATACATTTGCAACATAGGTAGTCCAAATGTTTGGAAATGCATGTGTGTATAATAGGAAGATGATATAAGATACTATATGTATGCATGTAGTAACACCCTTGCTAGCGATTCCCTCTCTAGTTTAGCATACTCAGCTTCGTTGTCCCTGGCCATAGAATCACGATTTTATGGGGCCGGAAAAACTGGGGGAAAATACACACTAGCCGGTACTACGCTATATGGAAAGGCCACCAAAAACTGTCCTGGCCTGGACGCTAAAGGACGTTAAAACGGGGCTAGCCGCTGCAATGGAAATGCGCTATAACATACCTTACTCCGAGCACTACTTCTGCTCCTCCGTCGCTTCACACTTGCAGAGGGCGATCTCTCAACTGGCCGAACTGGTGTCCTGGTCGGTGATGACACCAGAAAGACCGATGGTACTGCATCTCCATTAAGTAATGGTTGTTCCTGTCACAGTCTTAAGGAGAACCCAAATGCAGCACTCGAGAAACCAAGGAGAATTGGTAATATCCTTTATTGGAGATTCCACTGGATCGGAGGAATACCAACCGGGCAGTATAACGCACCGGAGGACAGCGGGCAGAAGGTGAGTCAGGGACAGGCAGAGGGTCAGGGAGTAAGCGAGGCGGTCAGCGTGGATACAGGCAGGGTCGGATAACAGGCCAGGCAGGATAGTCGAGGGACAGGCAGGATCAGGAAACAGGCAGAGCAGGCAGGTCGGGGACAGGCAGGGTCGGAACCGGGTAGGCAATCTAGTGTTGAACGCGGGAGAGACAAGCATGAGGCAAAGTACAATCTGGCAAAGAGTGTGTGTCAGGTGCGAGTTTAAATACTGGCAGAAGCTAATGGGTGCAGAAGAGAAAGAGAGTGAGTTAACGAGTGGGTGTGGAAAACAGGTGAGACAGGTGAATGGAAAACTACTGGTGAATGATGGAGCAGACTATGACAGAACCCCCCCCTTAATGGACGGCTCCTGACGTCCCTAAATGCTAATCTACAGATGAAGGTGGGAGGTGGGATTAGTACTCATCTGAAAAAGTTCTTTCCGCCTCCCTCTCCTGCCCCCTGTGGGAATCTGCATCTTCATCAGAAGCCTGCCCCTCGCTGTCCTCCTCTGACGAGCTGACGGTAAGAGGAGAGACTCTCCCTGTGTCTCTGCCCGTCAACGTGACGGTCTTAGACGGTTGCTCGGGATTACGCCGATGGAACTCCCTGATGAGCCGGGGGTCCAACACATGACGAGCTGGAACCCAACACCTCTCCTCAGGGCCGTAACCCTTCCAGTCCACCAGGTACTGGACTCCTCTTCCTCTGCGACGGGAACGAAGAAGTCGTCGGAGAGTGTACGTAGGCCCGCCGTCAATCATCCGGGGGGGTGGTGGGGGAGGGATCGCAGGAACCAAGGCACTCTCTCGGACAGGTTTGATCCTGGAAACGTGGAAGGTGGGATGGATCCGCAGAGTCTGAGGCAGTCTTAGCCTTACTGCTGCGGGATTGATTATTCTGACAATCTCAAACGGTCCAATGAATTTAGGTGCAAGTTTCTTTGAATCCACCCGTAAAGGAATATCCCGGGAGGAAAGCCATACCTTTTGGCCCACCTGGTAGACAGGTGCTTCAGAATGTCGGCGGTTGGCAGAGGAGGCGTACCGGTTGGCCGAACAGACGAGAGTTCTCCGGGCTTGATTCCAGGTCTGTCGACAACGACGGATGAAAGCCTGGACGGACGGACAGGTAACCTCCCTCTCCAGGGCCGGAAACAGAGGGGGTTGAAGCCCGTAAGCACACTGAAATGGGGACAGCTTGGTGGCCGAACTGACCAGAGTGTTGTGGGCGTACTCGACCCAGAGCAGCTGTTTAGCCCAGGCCGCTGGGTTCTTGGAGACTATACATCGTAAGGTTGTCTCCATCTCCTGGTTCTTTCTTTCTGTCTGACCGTTGGACTGCGGATGGAAACCGGATGACAGACTGACCGTGGCCCCAAGGAGCGTGCAGAATTCCCTCCAGAACACCGAGGTAAATTGAGGACCACGATCGGAAACCACATCAGTAGGCAGCCCATGGAGCCGGAACACATGGAGCAGGACCAGCTCTGCCGTCTCTTTAGCTGAGGGGAGCTTGGGTATCGGCACAAAATGAGCCATCTTACTGAATCGGTCTACCACCGTCAAGATGGCAGTGTGTCCGTTGGACGGTGGCAGACCAGTAACAAAGTCCAAAGAAATGTGAGACCAGGGGCGATGAGGGATAGGCAGAGGTCGTAGGAGACCAGCAGGAGCTTGGTGAGAAGACTTGTTCTGATTGCAAACGGGGCAGGCATTAACAAATTCCCTGGTGTCCTCCTTAAGTGTTGCCCACCAGAACCTTTGCTGGACTACCTCCCATGTGCGTTGGATCCCAGGATGGCAGGTGAGTCTGGAGTTATGAGCCAACTGGAGAACATCAGACCTCAACGTCTGCGGAACGAACAGGCGGTTCGGAGGACAGGCACTGGGTCCCGGCTGGTCCTGCTGGGCAGCCTTGACCCTCTCCTCCACCTCCCAGATGAGGGCGGCGACGAGCTGAGAAGTCGGAAGGATGGTGTCCAAGCCCCTGGGAATGTTACCTCCCTCTCCAAACTGACGAGAAAGAGCGTCAGCCTTAATGTTCCGAGAACCAGGGCGGTAGGAGAGGGAGAAATTGAACCTAGTGAAGAAAAGGGCCCATCTAGCCTGTCGGGAATTCAGTCTGCGGGCCGACCGGATGTACTCCAAATTCTTGTGGTCGGTCCACACCAGGAAAGGTTGACTGGTCCCCTCGAGCCAGTGACGCCACTCCTCCAGAGCCAACTTCACTGCTAGCAGCTCCCGGTTTCCCACATCATAATTCCTTTCCGCTGGAGTCAAACGCTTTGAAAAGAAAGCACAGGGATGGAGTTTTTGGCTGTCCATTGCTCGCTGAGACAGGATGGCTCCCACCCCCATATCAGAAGCATCCACCTCCAAAACAAACTGTCTTACAGGATCGGGTACTCGGAGGATGGGGCCGGAGGTGAACCTCGCCTTAAGGTTCTGGAATGCCTCCTCAGCCGAGGAGGACCACTGGAACATGACCTTAGAGGAGGTCAGGGCTGTGAGAGGAGCGGCCAAGGTACTGTATCCACGAATGAACCTCCGGTAGAAGTTGGCGAACCCGAGGAACTGTTGTAGCCGCTTCCGGGAATCTGGAACCGGCCAGGAAGTGACTGCATCAACCTTGGCAGGATCCATCTCGATGCTCCCTTGTCCCACGATGTATCCCAGAAAAGAGACAGAGGATGTGTGAAACTCGCACTTCTCCGTTTTAACAAACAGCGAGTTCTCGAGTAATCTCCTGAGAACCGCCTGGACGTGGTGCACGTGTTCTTTCAGTGTCTTGGAAAAGATCAGGATGTCATCCAAGTAAACAAACACGTGTCGGTCCAACATGTCTCGGAGCACATCATTTACCAACGCCTGGAATACTGCAGGGGCGTTGGTAAGCCCAAAAGGCATGACTAGGTACTCGTAGTGCCCCGAGGTGGTGTTGAAGGCGGTCTTCCACTCATCCCCCTCGCGAATACGTACCAAGTGGTACGCGTTACGCAAGTCCAGCTTCGTGAATATGGTTGCTCCCTGCAACAACTCAAATGCAGAAGAGATAAGAGGCAGTGGGTATCGATTCTTGATTGTAATGTTATTAAGACCCCGAAAGTCGATACAGGGCCTTAGGGTCTTGTCTTTCTTCTCTACAAAGAAGAACCCTGCGCCAGCAGGTGATGAGGACGGGCGAATAATCCCAGCCGCCAGAGCGTCATTGATATAAGTCTCCATGGAAACTCTTTCCGGAGCAGACAGGGAGTACAATCGACCCCTGGGAGGGCTGGTGCCGGGATGCAGGTCGATGGCACAGTCGTAGGGCCGGTGTGGTGGTAGGGAAGTAGCCCTCGACTTGCTGAATACTTCCTTGAAGTCCAGATATTCCGGTGGAACTCCTGTAACATCCAGAACTTGGCTGGGGTTCCCCGAGCGTTGAGGCGCTGCAGCCTGTTTCAGACAGATCTGATGACAAGAGGGGCTCCATCCCAAAATGGCTCCCGTCTCCCAGTCAATGTTAGGGTTGTGGTGGCGGAGCCATGGGTAACCCAGGATAAGCGGGATATGTGGAGACCGGAGAACATGAAACTGAATAGTCTCGTGATGGTTCCCAGACAGGAGCATGTGAACGGGTACAGTCTGATGAGTCACTGTCCCCAGCAGGTGACCGTCTAAGGCGTTGGCTGGAACTGGGCGAGATAAGGGAACCCGGTCTATACCCAACTGCAGCATAAGCTCTTCATCCATAATACTCGCGTCCGAACCAGAGTCAATAAAAACTGCAAGAGCCTGAGAGCTATCCGGCAATAGCAACCTGGCGTGGCTCAATGGTCTCTGAGTGGGAACAAATCCAGGGGTTTGGCTCACCAGTATGTTCCCCATTACTGCTGAGCCTTGCCTTTTACCGGGCAGTGAGAAACGAAATGGCCGGCCCGGCCGCAGTAGAGACACAGGTTACGACGTCTGCGATGCTCACGTTCCTCCAAAGTGAGGTTGGTGCGACCCACCTGCATGGGCTCATCCCCCCCTGGTTGCGGCTCTGGAGTGAGGTGAGGAGTCGCAGCCAAACTCGGACGTCGGGGCGCCCAGGCATGTTGAACTTCCGCCGATCGTCGCTCCCGTCTCCGTGTCTGGATGCGCCGATCCATGCGGGAAGTCAGTTCAATCAACCCATCCAGTGAATTGGGCAAATCAAACGACACAAGCTCATCTTTGATGTAATCCGCCAACCCACGCAGATAGGCGTCACACTGGGCTGCAGAATTCCAGTTGCTGAGGCGGCTCCGGGTGCGAAACTCAATGGCATAATCCACTATAGATCCATTACCCTGGCTCAGGTTCAATAGTCCTCCTGCAGCGTCTGGACCCACAGACACGGGTCCAAACACCTTGCGCAGCTCCGCAGAAAAAGCGGGGAACGAAGAGCAGGCGGGTGTTTGTTGCTCCCATTCCGCTGTGCCCCACAGTCGGGCTTTCCCAGTCAAATGATTGACCGTGAACGCCACACGAGCAGCTTCAGAAGCGAAAGTGTGTGGCTGCAGTGCAAACAGGATAGAACAGTTCATAAGAAACGGGCTGCAGCCCTCCGGTTCCCCGGCGTAGCGCTCCGGAGTTCCCACCCGAGGCTCCGGGGTAAATCCCATCAGAGGTGATGCAGAAGCGGGTGTCGACGGCATAGGAAGAGGCGCTGGAGCGGCCACTCCTGCCACTAGCTGCTGCACAGTAGCCGTTAGCTGCTGTAGCTGCGCAGCTAAATAGGTTAGCGTCTGGTCATGTGAAGATGTAGCATGATGAGCCTCGGTGGCCAGGGCGGCTATCGAGGCTTCCTGCCTCTGGAGAGCGTCCTCAACTCTCTCGAAACGGTCTCTTGGTGAAGAGGAGTGCGCTGGGTCCATGTTCTGGCCAGATTGTTCTGTCACAGTCTTAAGGAGAACCCAAATGCAGCACTCGAGAAACCAAGGAGAATTGGTAATATCTTTTATTGGAGATTCCACTGGATCGGAGGAATACCAACCGGGCAGTATAACGCACCGGAGGACAGCGGGCAGAAGGTGAGTCAGGGACAGGCAGAGGGTCAGGGAGTAAGCGAGGCGGTCAGCGTGGATACAGGCAGGGTCGGATAACAGGCCAGGCAGGATAGTCGAGGGACAGGCAGGATCAGGAAACAGGCAGAGCAGGCAGGTCGGGGACAGGCAGGGTCGGAACCGGGTAGGCAATCTAGTGTTGAACGCGGGAGAGACAAGCATGAGGCAAAGTACAATCTGGCAAAGAGTGTGTGTCAGGTGCGAGTTTAAATACTGGCAGAAGCTAATGGGTGCAGAAGAGAAAGAGAGTGAGTTAACGAGTGGGTGTGGAAAACAGGTGAGACAGGTGAATGGAAAACTACTGGTGAATGATGGAGCAGACTATGACAGTTCCATAAATCCCATGTTATGTTTTATCATACTCTCAGAGTAGTCGTCCGGAAATGTGAAATGTTCGCTGCATACATGAGCCTGTGAATCTTTCGGTTCGGGCCAGCCACATTTCGCTAGCCACTGCCTCTGAATGTACTTCTTACGCTTACCTTTTGGCAACAGATGGAACCGAGCATTCCGTGGATTGTTCCTATCCGAATTATGGCAATATTTCGCGATACAGTGAGGCATATTTGAAGAGAGAAACTACAGTAAATAAAATGGAGATCAACGTGTCTTCGAAAACCAAACGCATGGTTTACGTCACGTCCAGAAAATGGCGGCGCCCACAGTGTTGATGTTATTTCGGTATATAATCAGTTTAAAATCACTGATAATGTCATCGGATTAAAAAAAAAAAAAAAAGACTGGCAGAGACTGGTCTGTTTTATCGGATGATAATTATTTAAAAATGAGTGTCATGAGCATACCATTCCTTTAAGGTAAGATGACGCCTGCCCATTAAGGGCTTTGTAGGCGAGAAGAAGAATTTTAAATTCTATCCTGTGTTCTATAGGGAGCGAGTGTAAGGCAGCCAGAACAGGAGTAATGTGGTCCCTTTTCCTAACTCTGGTTAGTACACGAGCCGCAGCATTTTGAATCAGCTGAAGCGACTTGATTGACTTCTTAGTACTCCCTGATAATAAAGAGTTACAATAATCCAGCCTAGAAGTAACAAATGCATGGACTAGTTTCTCTGCATCGTTTTGAGGCAAGATATGCCTGATTTTTGCAATGTTACGTAGATGGAAGTAGGCGGTCCTTGAAATTGATTTTATGTGGGCGTTAAAGGATAAATCCTGATCAAATATAACACCAAGATTCCTTACAGTCTCACTGGAGGCCAAATTAATGCCATCCATAGTTAGTATATCTTTAGATAATTTGTTTCGTAGATTCTTCGGGCCAAGTACAATAACTTCAGTTTTGGTCGTGTTTAACATCAAAAAGTTTAAGGTCATCCACGTTTTTAAGTCCTTAAGGCAGTCTTGAATTTTATTTAGATGATTAATTTCATCAGGCTTGATTGACAAATATAGTTGAGTATCATCCGCATAACAATGAAAGTTTACAGAATGATTCCTTATAATATTGCCTAACGGAAGCATATATAATGTGAACAAAATAGGTCCGAGCACTGAGCCCTGTGGCACTCCATGGCTAACTTTGGTTTGCGTGGAAGATTCATCGTTAACACGTACAAACTGAGAGCGTTCAGATAGATAGGACCTAAACCAGCCTAAAGCAGTTCCCTGTATGCCAACTAAGTGCTCTAGTCTTTGCAATAGGATATCATGGTCAATAGTATCAAATGCAGCACTGAGATTGAGCAAAACAAGAATAGAGACAAGTCCCTTGTCTGAGGCTATTAGAATGTAATTTGTGACTTTAACCAGAGCTGTCTCTGTGCTATGATGTGTTCTAAAGCCAGACTGAAAATCTTCAAATAAATCATTGTTTTTTAAGTAATCACACAACTGTTTTGCGACCGCTTTCTCAAAATGTTTGAGAGGAACGGAAGATTAGAAATAGGTCTATAGTTGGCTAAAACCTCTGGATCGAGGTTGTGCTTTTTAAGAAGCGGTTTTATTACTGCTACTTTGAATGATTGTGGAACATAGCCTGATAATAGAACACAGGATAGAATTTTAAATTCTATCCTGTGTTCTATAGGGAGCCAGTGTAAGGCAGCCAGAACAGGAGTAATGTGGTCCCTTTTCCTAACTCTGGTTAGTACACGAGCCGCAGCATTTTGAATCAGCTGAAGCGACTTGACTGACTTCTTGGTACTGCCTGATAATAAAGAGTTACAATAATCCAGCCTAGAAGTAACAAATGCATGGACTAGTTTCTCTGCATCGTTTTGAGGCAAGATATGCCTGATTTTTGCAATGTTTTGCAATGTTACGTAGATGATGGTATTGTATGCTGTGTGTACCTTATTTGTAACATCTTCAGAAACTACCTTTCCAACTCCTCAACAGTTGCCTGTTGTTGACTGTTACAGGTGTATACAGGTCATGGTACAACGCATAAGCCTCATATAGTCCATATATTTTGCTTGGTTATGATAATTACATAATGTAAACTAAAATAATAATGAATTTTTGGTGGCATTGTATACTTTATACATTTATCATCCTCAGAAATTACCATTCAAACACCTCATCGGTATTTTCTGGCAACTTTAAATCATTGCTCGGCCATAATGTGGCAGTTCAGTGTTCTTAATAACCAAGCAGAGGAAATGCCACCTCAGCTTTAGGTTCACAAACCCAATGCCTTTCCTTACTGCTCTTTGTGTTTCTTTTTAAAATGGGTTTGAACCAAAAGTGGAGATGAACCATGACATGGCAATTCGATAAAATGGCTTGTAGGTAACTATTTTAAATGATTTATTTCCCTGCATGGAGCAAGTTAAAGCTACCACAACTGAAACAATCTGAATGTCAAGACATTTTCTACTCCATACATTCGAGTGTGGCAATGGCAGAGCACTGTGGATTTGTCTGGTAGCTATTGTCTCATGTATTAACAGACAATGTGTAGGCGTGTTGGAGCTGTTGCTTGCCTCATTACCATAATACACATTCTCCAGTCCACGTTATTTTAACCGCACTTCCCGGTAGAAACGTGTCCATTCTCGTATCTGCTGCCGCGTTTAACAGTGAGACGGATGAAGGGCCATGATTCGTTCTCTGAGAGAGAGTAGGACAGCCAGGAAAAACCTGGGCTAAAACATCATTGCTCAAGGCATAATCACTGTTAAATAGGTTGTTGACACACACAGTCTGCTGTGTGCAAACATTTCATTTGGCCAATTATCCCCTTCACTGAGGTGGTGTGGTCGTTATGAGAAGTGGAAGTGAGGATTGGTCAGAGGGAGGGAGTACTCGCTCCTGTTAATGGAGCTACCAGATGTGTTGTAAAGGAGCAGGAGCACCAGTACTGGGTGGCCTGCCACATGTCCAAGCTGAGAATGTGTGTGTGAGTCTGTGTCAGCATACCGTTGTCCATGACCGTGTCTATTAGTGTGCAGGTGTACAGGGAGGCTCTCATGTTTAGTGGAACACCCCAGGGTGCTACTCACTGCGACCAGAAGTGGGAGGAGTACTCAGATCTTGTTCTTGAGTAAAAGTAGAAGTACTCAGATCTTGTACTTGAGTAAAAGTAGAAGTACTCAGGTCTTGTACTTGAGTAAAAGTAGAAGTACTCAGGTCTTGTACTTGAGTAACAGTAGACGTACCAGAGTGTAGGAATACTCTGTTACAGTAAAAGTACTGCATTCAAGTTACTTCAAGTTACTCAGTAAAAGTAGAAAAGTATTCTCATCTAAATATGGTGAAAGTAGCGACAGTAAAAGTAGTCGTTGTTTGATTGGTCCATTTCAGAATAATATATATGATGATGATGTTTTATAATGATTGATCATGAAAGTGTTCTCAAAGCTGGTGAAGGTGCAGCTAGTCTGAATGACTTTGTAGACTGCAGGGTAGCTGGTGAAGGTGCAGCTAGTCTGAAGTACTTTGTAGACTGCAGGTAGCTGGTGGAGGTGCAGCTAGTCTGAAGTACTTTGTAGACTGCAGGGTAGCTGGTGAAGGTGCAGCTAGTCTGAAGTACTTTGTAGACTGCATGGTAGCTGGTGAAGGTGCAGCTAGTCTGAAGTACTTTGGAGACTGCAGGGTAGCTGGTGAAGGTGCAGCTAGTCTGAACTACTTTGTAGACTGCAGGGTAGCTGGTGGAGGTGCAGCTAGTCTGAAGTACTTTGTAGACTGCAGGGTAGCTGGTGGATTTACTCCAGGTGGAACTAAAGTCTGGTTCAACACTTGATTATATTTCACATCATTCATCCACATCTGTGAAGTAACTAAAGGTATTAAATACATGTAGTGGAGTAGAAGTACACCATGTACCTCTGAACTGTAGTAGGGAAGAAAGCAAAAAATGTAAACTACCTAAAAATGTTACTTAAGTACAGTACTAAATGCACTTTACGCAACTGACTGTGACCACGTCCTCCCCTTACATCCCGAAGCCACGTCACTATGACACACACACACACACACACACACACACACACACACACACACACACACACACACACACACACACACACACACACACACACACACACACACACACACACACACACACACACACACACACACACACACACACACACACACACACACACACACACACACACACTGGCAGAGACACAGCTTCCAACACATGTAGAGATGATCCTGGAGTTGATGATGATTCGGTTCACATGCTGCTGTTATCGGTGTTTGTTTCCATCTGTTTCTAGAACTGAAACTGAAATAAAACGGGATGTTAGAGTGTTGTGCACCAGAAGAGACAGGAGTCCATGGCAGGCCATGAGGGACATGTGTACGAGATCTGAGTGCTCTCTTTGATTGTCTGATTATGTGTTTGATTCGCCAGTAGTGATAAATTGCCCAAACCCCCCTCCCTTAGGCTGCAGGCCTGTCCTGCTCTAATCAATGACATGTTAAGCTGGCAGGCTTTTGAAGTGAGGGGATCCAGAGGGGTGCTGAAGGGGTGAAGGGCAGGGGGGGGGGGTTGGGAAGGGGGGATGTGTGACAGAGGAGTTGATAGGTATTGATGATGTGCGGCGATGGGACACAAGGGAGAAAAGCGAGCGAGGGATGAAGGGAGTCCAGAGCCAGGCTTAAGGTGGGGGACGGTTGACATGAGCAGAGCCGCCTGGAACTCATCACACAGAGGGGGGGGGCTGACGGCTGATGGCTCACCCTGATGGTCCCAACAGGTCAGGCTCAAACCCGTCCCCAAACAGACATCCCAACATGTGTTTTTTCTCCCGTCTAACTCTTTGACCCAGCAGTGTGTCTACAATCACCTCGGAGGAATTGGAGGAGATGTTATTGTGTGGTTTGTGTTCTTTACATTCCAGTAGTGCTACATTCGTGTTCCAACACAAGGCATATAGTCTGCAGACTCTGCACTGAAACAACGGAAACGTTGACTTTAATTAAATGTATTGTCAACAGATTTCACATAGCTGTGTTAGTAAGTTTAAATTAATAATACTAAGTTTAAATAAATATTAGGTTCAACTTAATATTATTGCTTTCAAATAACCCAATAAAGTCAACCAAGATAAACATATAAACTTCATTTTCTGGCCTACACATATCAATCAACTATTGCAATAAAATGTGTCCAAATATATACAACTACCCGTTTAACTCTTTTCAATGCTCACTTCTCATATTCATAAAAGAAAATATAACTATTGGTAGTAAACTTTATTTATTATAGAAATAGTCTCCAATAAACAAGTTATTGGTTTACTTTTTAAACACTGCCATTGGTATTTAAGATCTGAATGAATTTGTGCAGTGAATTACCAAGAAACGTGGCTGCATCGATGAGATGAATCAGAAACAAAGTATCCATGTGGCTGGTGATAATGTCTGTTCTGTCTTTCCCTCCGCATTTCTACATCCCTCAGAACTTTACACGGGAGAAACAGAAGAGTAAGAAAGTCACTGTGTCTGTGTGTTTGAGGAGGTATCTGTGTGTCTATATCTACATGTGTGTTGATACTAAAGCTGCATGTAGTGTTGTTTTCAAATGTGTGTGTAATATTTGTGTAAATGTGAACTGCTGCTTGTATGTGTGTGTGTGTGCGTGTGCGTGTGCGTGTGCGCGTGCGTGTGTGTGTGTGTGTGTGTGTGTGTGTGTGTGTGTGTGTGTGTGTGTGTGTGTGTGTGTGTGTGTGTGTGTGTGTGTGAGAGCCCTGATAACTTGGCAGTGTGTCAGCAGTGAGGGGGAGCTGCTGTGTCTCTCTGTGCTGGATCCCCTTTCAGCCTGACACAATCCCACCATCAGCAGCGTAACCCGGCGTGCTCTCATACCCACCTGATCTCTGTTCCAGCACACCAGGATCTGGCGGCTGTCAGCAGCTGTGCTCGAGCTCACTCCACTGCACTGGGCTTGGTTGGAAAGGAGCCTACATTTGTCTATTTTTACAGAAACAAAATTGTAATACACCCTGGTTTCCAGATCCTATAAATCTGTGATCACTTATATCACAATCAAAGGCTTGGTTTATTTTTTTCTAGCTCCTTCTTGTGGTCTCAGGGCATTCAGATCAGCAGTTTTTACAGTGAAAAAACTGAAACGTTGACTTTAATTAAGTGTAATATATCAACAGATTTTAGACAACTGTATTAGGGTTAGTTGAAAGCAATAGTATTGAGTTTAAATAAAAAATATTTGGCTCATCTTAATATAATTTCTTTCAACTAACCTAATACACAGTGGCGAGCCGTGACTTTTATACCGAGGCCCTCTGACCCCCCACTTTCCTCGGAAAAAAGAGATATTACGTCACAGCGTATACTTCAGCGGAATATCAAAACAACGGTCCGGGGTGCAAAACGCATCAATGACAGCCACCCTCTACCACACAAAACAACACCATTTATATAAACACCTATCATGACAAGGCACCCACAGCCTACCTTGACAACACAGTCTCACTCCCTGATCGTCCAATAGCGACGCTTGGTCAGGGTCCCGTGGCGTCCAGTTGGGACGCGCCGAGGCTCCTTCGGCTTCATAAAGGGACGCAAAGAGCTTTCAACTGATTGCAATGTATTCCCATCGGCGGCGGTATTTGACGCTCAGGGAAGCACCGCATCGGTCCATGTCGGCGGCCCTTAAAGGCAATGTGAGCGTCCATTCCCATTGGATAACGGAGGATTGTACACCCGGAAGTAAGTATTCTCCTTACTGTCGATTGATTTTACAGTGATATCTGCACTACTCATCAACTCAAAACCACCAGATTACCTTTGTTAATTACACGACATTGATAGGTTTAAATTGTGTGCGATGCTTTTGTTCTTTATTTATCTACAGAGATCTGGCTCAGAATAGACCGGAAACCGTTCTGTTTTAATGCACACTTTTGAATGTGTTATATGTGATGAAAACATTTAAAACATTTAAATATTAAGAGTATATACAAAATAGGAGGAAAGTAGAAGGTCAATGATATAAATATAGAATAGAAAATATCCAGAAGATACTGTAAATGATATCTAGAATAAAACAGTTTAGTGCCGTATGTACAAAGATATTAATAGGAGGATGTGCAAAACAGACAAACTAATTAGGCTTTATTTAAACATTAAATAATACTTTAGGTTAAGGTCTTCTTTCAAATACATGTAAGCAAAAAGCTTTGGGGGTATCTGATCAATATTAAGCCTGACAAAGTACTTAACATTTAATATATTGCATGGTTTGTTTTGGGACTTGACAATCAACTTTCCTGCAATGTTAACTATGTTGAAGTACTTATTTTAACTGATATTATACATATGTATTATACTCTTATCAGATGTATGTAGATAGTATAAGAAATGTGCTGAATATGACAGTTTAATGGTGGAGGTACACACATATTGATAGATGTCTTGAGGAACCTGTGACCCAAGTTTGTCATCATTGCATAACTACACCGTAGTTGTGTATATATATGATATGTCAATAAACCTTTGGAAATCTTGAAATCTTGAAAGGGATGTGCAAAATAGTCATAATATACAGTTTTTAATGAACGATTAGAGAATAACGAGTAATGAATATGCTTTATAGAGATCTGCAGATACATGTTTAGTCTTCTCAAGCACCAACTATCAAATATCTCTCCTGATTGTTGGCACTTGACAATCACCTTCACTGAATTTTATTCAGGTGTAACTAAAGTCTGATTTAAGGGTTGTTTATATTTCATATCATTAATCAGAATCTGTAAAGTAACTAAAATAAATGTAGTGGAGTAAAAATACCACGTTAACCTTAAAGAAAGCCCTCAGGATTATAAAAGACCCCATCACCCCAGCCACAAACTGTTCAGTCTGCTGCCGTTTGGCAGGCGGTACCGCAGCATCAGGACTAAAACCACCAGACTCAGGGACAGCTTCATCCCACAGGCTATAAGACTATTGAACACCTGAACTTAGAAACAACATCCATAACATTCATCTGGCTGCTACTTAGAAATGATTTGTTTAATACAGGGGTCGGCAACCCCTGACACGCGTGCACCGTAACCACCGTAACCAGTGGCACACCAGGAATAAGTGGAATAAGTGTGCAAAATATTTAAATTGTATTTTCAGATCCTGAACGAGACCGCCGCCAGAGCGCGTCTCCCCGTTACCTGCAGAAGGAAGCCATGCACGCAACGCAGCCCCGCTCTCTTTAACGGAGCCTACACACGGCGGTGTGCGTTGCCGCTTGGCGGTGGGCGTGTCTTGAGCTTGGGGAGTCAACGCGAGCAACCCGACCAACAACCAATCACATGAATGTCCCGCCCCGGACGTACAAAGCAAAGCATTCATGCTACATCCATGCTGGCTAAATATACTGTCTATGCTTGCTAGCTGTCCATTCAAACGAAATACACTGGATATAAACTCCCCAAACAAGCGAAAACCTACCAGTTTCCCCCACTGTCTCTGCCACCTCCCCCCATGCCTGGCTCCTCCGGTTTGTATCCCTGTATGTAAAGAGGGACTGGTCATAGAGTACCGGGTGATTCCCTACCGCCACGATCATGTTCTCCTCCATTTTTTGACATATGGGAAATAACTGCGGTCAGGCTCTCCCAACATACACCCGGTTTGATTGGCTCGTGCTTGTACTGTCAGATTTACATACGAGGGATTTGATTTGCTGACGCCTCCGTCGAGGCGGCAAAAGTAGAACATTGCTCTACTTTTACAGCGAGCACCGCGAGAGAAGCTACGCTTTGCTCCCACAATGCAGTTCGGCGAATCGTGACGTCACCCAATTCAAAGTGAATGGGCAGAAGCGTTGAAGCGGCAACGCACGCCGCCGTGTGTAGGGGCCGTAACTCCAGGTGACTTTCTGCCGCTTTCCTCCGTGGTGCAGTGCTAATCGTTTCACCACGGAGGAAAGCGCTTCAATAATTGCAGTACCCATAAGGAGCTATACAAATGCCGCAGTTTTCATGGGAGCCTGCCTGCAGACCTCCACTCTCAGGACACCTCCACTGTCAGTACAGGAAGTGACGATTCTGACGCGTTTTTTTCCCGCCCACCGAAGGACTCGTTTGATGGAAGTTTTCAAATCACAATGGAGACTCATCACGGAGGTGATGAGTCCGCCCACCGTGCACTTTGGGTCGGCCTTGGCTTTTGACCCCCCAGCCTGGTTCTCGTAAAAGTTTTTCGCTCAAATGACACCATGGAGATATGTAACGGGAGTTGACAGGGGACTCTGCCCGCCTCACGAGTGCCTATTTTCGGACACTTTTTTTCACTTTCCCCGGTTTTATTATTTGTTTCGCTATTTCACCCGGTTTCTACCGGGGACATTGCCCGGTCTCGGGTGTCCCCCCACGGCCTGTGTCCAGCCCCCCCCCCCCCCCCCCACGGCCTGTGTCCAGCCCCCCCCCCACACTCATCCATATATTAACGGATTTTGACAATTTTTGTTGCATTTTTCTCCTCTCACAGACCGAATGGCAAACGCGACCCACTGTCGGAGGGGCTCCGCGCCGGCCGATATGAAGCGTGACCAAGACGCACCGTCCAGGGGTCCCACGGGTCCCGCAGCGGGGTGGAGGTTCCCAGCTGGAACCTCCCCAGCTCCGCCGCGGTGCACCCGGCAAACACGGTTGTTTCTCGAACCTTCCACTGTTGTCTAGCGGGTGGAACTAAAATACAAGATGTCGTATTTATATATATAAATAAATAAATAAATATATCTATATAGATATATATATCTATATTGATAATAAGTGTCAGTGCTATTTTATGTTGTATTAGCGTGCATTTCCTGTTCGGAAAGTGGTGCTGTACTGAGAGTAAACAATACAAAGTGTCCCTAATATATCTATATACTTTATGTATATAATAAGTGTCAGTACGATTTTATTTTGTATTTGCGTGCATTTCCTGTTTGGAAAGTGGCACTGTACTGATAGTGGTGATTTTATTTTTGGAATTCTTAACGTGCACTTCCTGTACTGACAGTGGAGGTGTCCTGAGAGTGGAGGTCTGCACCGGAACTGTCCTGAGAGTGGAGGTCTGTAGGCAGACCCCTCTCGCAGTTTTTGCGTGGCTGTGTCTTTAATTGAAAGCCCAGTGGCGATCTGCTCATCTCTCATCGAAATAATATGCTACAAGGGGGCGGACTGGCCATCTGTGTTTTGAACTTTCCTTTCGGCTCCCAGACCGTAGTCGAGGAGGGCAGAAGCAACAAGCTTCAGGTTCAGGTTCAATAACCCACTTTAGCTTAAATGACTGCAGAGAGGCGAGCTCTTCTTGGGAGGCCGTTGCATTTATTTAGCCGTTCTTCTGTTTCACAAAATACATCACAGACCTCTGTTTTTCTGCTGCCTCGTTTCACTTCCAGAAACATACACACGCTCGCTCACTCTCGCTCTACGACCCACACACACACACACACACACACACACACACACACACACACACACACACACACACACACACACACACACACACACACACACACACACACACACACACATGCACAAGCCATACCCCTCTCTCTCTCTCTCTTAAAGGCACAGCGATCTCATCTCACTCTGCATGACCCTAATATCATAACATGTGTGTTCTGGAGAATCACAGAAGGGACGATCGTCCTTATTATTATGCCGTTTAAACCAATTATTTAAATGTGTTTGTTAAATTCGGCATCATGTAAGTTGCGCTGACAGGTCCACACACTGCCTCCCCGCAGCGAGGCTCCCCCCGCCCTCCTGCTGATAGTTCACGAGCGTGAAGCTCCTCAACAACACCCCCCCCCCCCGTTGATAATTCTCGATCGTTGGCACGCTGATAAAACATTTTTTTTAATGGCACTTCATATCAAAAAGGTTGCCGACCCCTGGTTTAATATATCATATTCCAATCACTTGTATATAGACTCTTATTGCACTATTTCTCTTTTTACTATTTTTCTTTTTGTATTTACTTGCACTATTTTTTCTGTGTATCTGTTTTATTGTGTTGCACTGTTGGAGGACCATGTGACCTAAGGGGGGGGGGAGGGTAGGACACGTTCGATTCCTGTTTTGGTTAGTGTGCCGTCGATGGGTTTCATTCCATTTCAAAGTGCTGTTTGACGCTCGGCGTAAACTTCAAGCACTGCCACTCCAACATCCAATCACAGAGCATGAGGACTAATCACGGGATTTGTCGAGCAAAGCGCATGGTGTAGTCCCAAACCATCTGCCATCCTAAACTCCGAAAAAATATTTTTTCCTCCGAATCGAAGGGGAAAAACACAAAAGCATCGCACACGATTTAAACCTATCAATGTCGTGTAATTAACAACTAGGTAATCTGGTGTTTTTGAGTTGATGAGTAGTGGAGATATCACTGTAAAATCAATCGACAGTAAGGAGAATACTTACTTCCGGGTGTAAAATCCTCCGTTATCCAATGGGAATGGACGCTCACATTGCCTTTAAGAGCCGCCGACATGGACCGATGGGAATACATTGCAATCAGTTGAAAGCTCTTTGCGTCCCTTTATGAAGCTGAAGGAGCCTCGGCGCGTCCCAACTGGACGCCACAGGACCCTGACCAAGCGTCGCTATTGGACGATCAGGGAGTGAGACTGTGTTGACCTTGATGATCAAATCACTTAAACACAAAGTCCATCCTCCGTTCCTTTTGGATGAAGTACTTGATGCAGCTGATCCTTTGCCACTCCAATTTATAACAATGTTATCCATTTGTAACTCAATCTTGAAAATGACTCGGTTAATAATTTCGCAACGATGTCATCACTATTACTGATATGAGCCATCATGAGTATGTTCCTGCAGCCCCGGAGGCTGCCGTCCCGGGACCGCAGTCCCGGGACGGCACTCCCAGGACCGCACTCCCGGGACTCTAGTTGTTTTGCAACATCGCCACCTAGCGAATTGGATGCCCGCAAAAGTACAACCAGCGAGTATTGAGTCTCATACACACGAGTCTCTTAGACATTGTAACGCTTGTTATTAACGATCTAAAAATGCATGAAAATATGTTTTCCTTACAGAAATTAAATTATTATTATTAACAACAATTTGTTGTTATTATGTTTTTGTTTTTTAATAACAAATGTATTTTGTACCTCAGATGTAAAAAGATAGTCTTTTATATTTGTCTTATATATATTTATATATATTGTAGTAAGAATGATATAATCTATTTATAATTGTAAATGTATATTGTATGTTGAAATACATTTAGATGTATATTTTGTTAAAAGAACACAAAAATGTTAATTTCGTTTTTGGGAGAAGGGGTGGGATTAAATACGTGTAAACTCCTTCCCACGCCTTTTCGGATGTGTCATTAGGTAGATCATTCGTTTATATATAATTTTTAAGTCAATAATATTTAGTCAAATCAAATCAATGTGTCTCTGAAGAGGTGCTTGATTACTCAAAAACAAAAACAACTGTTCGTGTGTTAATGCACCTGGCTGCCAAAGACAAACATGCAGTTTTTTTCCGAGAGGCATTTCAGTGCAGAATCCATTTTGATTTATTTAGAAGACAGGCGGAATTTCCTTAACACGGACACGGAATGACCTCTGGTCCAGCATTTCTTTGAGTTCCTCTGACCCTTCCTCTGAAAGTGGAGAGGACATAAATGATGCCTAATTGTCAGATTCTGACACGACAGAATCTAACAAGTGGTAACCTACAGAATAGACCGACATAACAACTCATGCAATATTACAAAACATGTCAAAATGTTGAGACTGACTGATAAACGGTAAACAGGCAGTCAGCACAGTTAAGATTATTTACAATGAATTCAAATAGTAATACAATGACTATTAAAGAAGCAGATTGAGGAGGAACAATGCGGATTCCGTCCTGGTCGTGGAACGACGGATCAGCTTTTTACTCTCGCAAGGATCCTGGAGGGGGCCTGGGAGTACGCTTATCCGGTCTACATGTGTTTTGTAGACTTGGAGAAGGCGTATGACCGGGTTCCCAGGGAGTTACTGTGGGAGGTGCTGCGGGAGTATGGGGTGAGGGGGTCTCTACTCAGGGCCATCCAATCTCCCAAACTACTCCCAAAGCGAGAGCTGTGTCCGGGTCCTCGGCAGTAAGTCGGACCCATTTCCGGTGAGGGTTGGCCTCCGCCAGGGCTGCGCTTTGTCACCAATCCTGTTTGTAATATACATGGATCGGATTTCGAGGCGTAGTCGTGGGGGGGGGGGGTCTGCAGTTCGGTGGACTAAGGATTGCACCACTGCTTTTTCAGATGATGTGGTTCTGATGGCTTCATCGGTCTGCGACCTTCAGCACTCACTGGATCGGTTCGCAACCGAGTGTGAAGCGGCTGGGATGAGGATCAGCACCTCCAAATCTGAGGCCATGGTTCTCAGCAGGAAACCGATGGACTGTCCACTCCAAGTAGGGAATGAGTCCTTACCCCAAGTGAAGGAGTTCAAGTATCTCGGGGTCTTGTTCTCGAGTGAGGGATCAATGGAGCGTGAGATGGGCCGGAGAATCGGAGCAGCGGGAGCGGTATTGCAGTCGCTTTACCGCACCGTTGTGACGAAAAGGGAGCTGAGCCGGAAGGCAAAGCTCTCTGTCTACCGGGCCATTTTCGTTCCTACCCTCATTTATGGTCATGAAGGATGGGTCATGACCGAAAGAACGAGATCGCGGATACAAGCGGCCGAGATGGGTTTCCTCCGCCGGGTGGCTGGTGTCTCCCTTAGAGATAAGGTGAGAAGTTCGGTCATCAGGGAGGGACTCGGAGTTGAGCCGCTCCTCCTTCGCGTCGAAAGAAGCCAGTTGAGGTGGTTCGGGCACCTAGTTAGGATGCCACCTGGGCGCCTCCCTAGGGAGGTGTTCCAGGCACGTCCAGCTGGGAAGAGACCAAGGGGTAGACCTAGGACCAGGTGGAGGGATTATATCTCTTCGCTGGCCTGGGAGCGCCTTGGGATCCCCCAGTCAGAGCTGGTTGATGTCGCCAGGGAAAAGAAAGTTTGGGGCTCTCTGCTGGAACTGCTACCCCTGCGACCCGACCACGGATAAGCGGGAGAAGATGGATGGATGGATGGATTAAAGAAGCATTTACACTGAAGACAGAACTGTAAGGTTTCAGCGTTAACATCCTTTTAGTTTATTGTCTTGTGTTCCTAGTCTTGTTACCTTGCGTTTTATTTTGGTAAATGACTCTACCCTCTCGATTCAGGTGTCTTCACTTCCTGCCCTTGTGTGTCACCTGTCAGCCTGATTGTTTCCACCTGTGCCCCATTACCTAATGTGTGTGTGTGTGTGTGTGTGTGTGTGTGTGTGTGTGTGTGTGTGTGTGTGTGTGTGTGTGTGTGTGTGTGGTGTGTGTGTGTGTGTGTGTGTGTGTGTGTGTGTGTGTGTGTGTGTGTGTGTGTGTGTGTGTGTGCGCGAGTGTGTGTGTGTGTGTGTGTGTGTGCGTGTGTGTGTGTATATAGCCCTTGTCTCCCTTCGTCTTGTCTCCATGTCGAGTCCATGTCCGTAAGTGAGTCTTTTGAGCAACCTAGTTAACCTAGTGATCTTTTGTTTGTTATTGAATTGTTCCTATTAAGTGATTTTTGTTTGTAGCCTTAAGTTTGTAGCTTTAGTGTTTAATAAATAAAAGATATGTTTGAGTTGAAACTGAATCGTGCATCTGAGTTCCTGTGAGCCCATCGTTTCAAGAACTTAGGCTGCTGCTGATTTAATGTAGTGGACAGACAGATCATATCATACAGATCAGCACTGTAGCCAGGCTGACAGAGAGCCACAGCTCCATTGAGCCTTCTGTTCCCATAGCACTCGGTAGCAATGATTTTATGTGCTTTTTTAACGATAAAATTGTTACTCTTAGAAACAAAATTAATGACCTCTTGCCTTTGACCAGTATAGTGTTATCAACAGCTCCTGGAATCGTAAGTTCTAATATTACACTAGATAGTAAACTAGAATGCTTTTCAGCCATTAACCTTGAACAATTACATTCAATGATTCTCTCTTCTAAACCATCAACGTGCATGTTAGACCCAATTCCAACTAAGCTGTTGAAGGAAGTTTTTCCATTAATTAGCACTTCTTTATTAAATATTATGAATATGTCTTTATTATCAGGCTATGTTCCACAATCATTCAAAGTAGCAGTGATAAAACCGCTTCTTAAAAAGCACAACCTCGATCCAGAGGTTTTAGCCAACTATAGACCTATTTCTAATCTTCCGTTCCTCTCAAAAATTCTTGAGAAAGCGGTCGCAAAACAGTTGTGTGATTACTTAAAAAACAATGATTTATTTGAAGACTTTCAGTCTGGCTTTAGAACACATCATAGCACAGAGACAGCTCTGGTTAAAGTCACAAATGACATTCTAATAGCCTCAGACAAGGGACTTGTCTCTATCCTTGTTTTGCTCGATCTCAGTGCTGCATTTGATACTATCGACCATGATATCCTATTGCAAAGACTACAGCACTTGGTTGGCATACAGGGAACTGCTTTAGGCTGGTTTAGGTCCTATCTATCTGAACGCTCTCAGTTTGTACGTGTTAACGATGAATCTTCCACGCAAACCAAAGTTAGCCATGGAGTGCCACAGGGCTCAGTGCTCGGACCTATTTTGTTCACATTATATATGCTTCCGTTAGGCAATATTATAAGGAATCATTCTGTAAACTTTCATTGTTATGTGGATGATACTCAACTATATTTATCAATCAAGCCTGATGAAATTAATCATCTAAATAAAATTCAAGACTGCCTTAAGGACTTAAAAACGTGGATGACCTTAAACTTTTTGATGTTAAACACGACCAAAACTGAAGTTATTGTACTTGGCCCGAAGAATCTACGAAACAAATTATCTAAAGATATACTAACTATGGATGGCATTAATTTGGCCTCCAGTGAGACTGTAAGGAATCTTGGTGTTATATTTGATCAGGATTTATCCTTTAACGCCCACATAAAATCAATTTCAAGGACCGCCTACTTCCATCTACGTAACATTGCAAAAATCAGGCATATCTTGCCTCAAAACGATGCAGAGAAACTAGTCCATGCATTTGTTACTTCTAGGCTGGATTATTGTAACTCTTTATTATCAGGGAGTACCAAGAAGTCAGTCAAGTGGCTTCAGCTGATTCAAAATGCTGCGGCTCGTGTACTAACCAGAGTTAGGAGAAGGGACCACATTACTCCTGTTCTGGCTGCCTTACACTGGCTCCCTATAGAACACAGGATAGAATTTAAAATTCTTCTTCTCGCCTACAAAGCCCTTAATGGGCAGGCGCCATCTTACCTTAAAGAACTCATTATACCCTACTGTCCTACTAGGGCATTGCGTTCCAAGAATGCAGGGTTGTTGATTGTTCCTAGAATCTCTAAAAGTACAATGGGAGCCAGAGCCTTTTCTTATCAAGCTCCACATTTGTGGAATCAGCTTCCAGTTTGTGTTCGGGCGGCAGACACCCTATCCGTTTTTAAGAGTGCGCTTAAGACCTTCCTTTTTGATAAAGCTTATAGTTAGGGCTGATTAGATTCAGCCCCTAGTTTTGCTGATATAGGCTTAGTTTGTCGGGGGTCATCTTACTTCTTCCTTCTCTCTGTCTATACCTGTGTACTCTCATGTTCCGATTAACCCAGCTTCCCCAAATGTCTTTCTTTTGGTGTCTATATACGCTGGGATCCGGAGTCATGGATGATCCTGCGGTCCTGTGTCCTGGATCGCGAGCGCTGGATCTTGAGTCGTGGCTGTGGTCCTGGATCATAAGTCCTGGATGGATATCCTCGTGGATTCATCTTCCTATTATACACACATGCATTTCCAAACATTTGGACTACCTATGTTGCAAATGTATTATCTTTTCAATTTACACACGGCATCTATTGCACGTCTGTCCGTCCTGGGAGAGGGATCCCTCCTCTGTTGCTCTCCCTGAGGTTTCTCCCATGTTCCCTTTCTTTGGAAGTTTTTCCTTGTACGATGTGAGGGTCTAAGGACAGAGGGTGTCGTATTGTCATACTGATATTCTGTACACACTGTGAAGACCACTGAGACAAATGTAACATTTGTGATATTGGGCTATATAAATAAACATTGATTGATTGATTGATTGATTGATTGATTGATTGATTGATTGATTGATTGATTGATTGATTGATTGATCATATCGACATGCTTTTGTCATCCTTCGAAGTTGAATTCATTAGCTGACTATCATTAATGATCAGGGTTGGGAAGTTTACTTTTGAAATGTAGTAGGTTACAGATAATTAATTACCCTGTTAAAAATGTAATAAGTAATGTAACTGACTATGTAACTATTTGTATTGATATTCTAATGTTAATTATGGTTATTTTATGTTTTTTGTGAGTCACTTTGGATAAAAGCCTCTGCTAAGTAACACAACCATAACACCCGGTTTCATTACACAAATAAACAGAAAGGCTAACAGATGGTTTTGCAGCGAGTCATCATAGGCTAACAGATGACTAATACACCAGAATAGTTGTTCACTTTAAACAAACAACATGATTGACATTACTCACACTCTTACTGTAATTAGTGATGACATCAACAATTCTGTAGGACACCTAGTTGGGCTACAGTGTCATTCAACAAATAATCAAATATGCTAACAGTTTATTTTGCCGAAAGCTATAGCTAAGGAATAATTGTTTTAGTGCCTTTAATATGATTAGAAGCTATCATAAGCTAACAGGTGATTGTTTGTATTGCCTTAAGACTACCATAGTTAACGTTAGCTAATCACACTTCATTTCAAGACACCGGAAATGGGTACTAGTGGGGCCGGACTGGTTCAGTGTTTATTGCAGAACTTATTGAAATGAACTTATTGCACATATTAAACCTGGAACTAACAAAGCTTAAATTATTGCCTATAAAAACAACATTAAACATTAAATAATCAGTTGCATTCATTTCTTATGGCTCTATCTGCAGCTTTTCCAGAGTCATTTCTTATGATTACATTTTCCCACAGACCAACAACAGCTTCAACAAAACTATTCCCCTCAAAGAGAAACCAAACATGCCCTGCTGTCGTGAGAGAAAGTGCAGAAGGAACATCCATTGAGCTCAGTGTGCTGCTCTGAGATGCTAGCTCAGATACTTGGCATCTCATCTTGGGTGCAAGGTCATCAATGTTTGGGGTCAGGCTCTGAGCGGAGGAGACCCTCAGGATGGAGTGAAGGTTTGCGTGCAATATACCGGCGGGCCAGATCTAATAGGAATTAGAGATTATCCTGCGGGCCCAAATTAAATCCACCACGGGCCTGATTTGGCCCCCGGACCTTGAGTTTGATACATGTGGACTAGAGGGTCCTGACGGCTCGCCACTGCTAATACAGCTATGTGAAATTTGTTGACATAACACAACTTTTTTCTGTGTATTTATCCAGGTTTTTAAATATCTGTAGCTGAGATTTCTGCTATCACAGCAACATATCTTTCCCAACATCTTTTACTGTTGATGATTCACAATCTAAACAGTTTTAGCTAGAATTCTCCAAGCCATCTTCTATTATTAAAGTGTCATGAGGAGGCTAACCACTCGTCAATGTTAAGCCCCACCAGCTGCACAAACCTGTGTGTGAAGGTCCAAGATAAGGACTGTCATTCACGACTGAACTTTTGTGATGAACATCCTGCTCACCTTGTGCAGAGATCCTTAAGAGAGGGGGGCAGAAAGTAATGTATGGTGCATGACATTATTGATACTATTACAAAGTTGACCAGTGAAAGCAACTTTGTTATGGGACATTATTCTAGTCACTACATGCATGCAACGAACAGAAGAGCGTAGGGCAGAATTAGGAGGGGATTCCGTCTCGTAGCGTTTGTCCACCGCTTTGAAATGCCGCTCTAAATGACCCTTCTTCGATAAAGCCACGCTCGCATTCCAGAGGAGACAGATGGACTTTGAATTGGAATAGATACAAAAATAATCATCCTCCCACTCGGAGTGAAAATGATATATTTTGGCAACGGCAAATACGTCTTAACTTTGCTGTTTTCTGAGCAAAGGTTTTTCTGTCAAATTTCACTTGTTTTGCCTCAATCTTGATACAGGGTACTTATTATATGTTATAGTTTGGATTCCTAAAGCTTTTAGTCTACCATCCCATCATTCAAAGGTGGTTTTCACCAGTGGCGGCGCCAGATATTTAGTCAGTATACTGACTTAATAATGAAAATAAATGTTGTATTGCAACTTAATCAATTAGTGTTTTAAATGCATTATTTTTGGAGATTGTTGGAGTTTACACAATGTGTTTTGAGATTTATTGTAGTACAATTATTTTAGTTAGCAGGAATTAGTTTGTTCAATTGAATTAGTAAACCTTAGAAATTATGAGTTAATAGAATTAAAAGGGTTAAGTTCTGGTGATTTATTTATTTAAGTAGGGTTTAATTTGTTCATTGAGTTCACACAAATGAAAAGAAATAGGTTAATGCAAAGCATGCCTTTTAAGTTTACATAACTTAAAAGGTTTGTGTCAGTTGTACTTCTCAAAATTAATTAAAGCACACTTAGAATACATAAGTTCTTCGTACTCACCATTCTAAGTTAACTTAACTTACTTCGAGTGAGGCAACGAGTTTGCATGCTTTTTTTATGTTACCACAACTTATTAGGTTTTACATAGAAACGTCTAGCCTACCTTCTAGCCTACCTGGACATTTCAAGTTTCTCAAGATTCAAGTGATTTGAAGGTCACTAAAGCAGCTACCAAAGTGTATGATGAGGAATAGCAATAAGTGGAGGGCAGTGGAAGCTGCTCAGGAAGCAGAGGCAAGGCTTCAACAATCTGGGAGAATGCTGCTGAACTTGGAAGGCTAAGGTATTTCTCAACCATGTGTACAATGAGCTTTCGAGCCCATCAAATCTTCACAGCGAGCAAAGAAGAATCACCGGTCCCCGTGATCCAAACAAGGAGCCCTGAAGCACATCCTCTCTGCTGCACAAATAAAGCTGAAGAGGGTCGCCACCGATCTTGGCATAATCAGGTTCTGAAAGCTATGGCTGAAGACCTCATTTAAGGACTCAAGCAGGCAAAGCAATCTGAATTTACCAAGAAGCTACCTTTGTCAGGGCTGAGGAGCAGCCAAAATCCTTCAAAATAATATCTGCAGCCGTCCTGACCCCAGCCAGGAACTGCTGGTTGATGATGGCCCTTGAACATTAGACTCCCTGAACATGTTGGAGCCACAACCCTGCAACCTTGTGAACTGAAAGCCCCATGAGAAGATGCTTGAAAGAAGCCATTGAAAGGTCTGAGTATGCAGTTCTGGTCAGCAATTGTCAGCAGACTTCGTGGAGAGCAAGGTGGCTCCCAGTGGAGGTTAGATGCAGCCTCTTCTTTGGCAAGAACTTTCAGATATATGGGTATCAATGAAGAGAAGAAAGAGGGAGACATCTACAGCACAACCGATGCGTCAGAGTGCTTCATGTTGGGTGTGACTCAAAAGCAAAGAGCAAGAACATAGTCATCTGGAAACAAGCTTGGATTTGATCAGAGTGGTTCAGCTGAAGAAGTTGAAAGACCCTAAACAACCACAATTTGAGGAACATCACTGATTGTTGAAACGAACCATGTATTGAGATGTGTTTATAAAGCAGTCACAGTGCATTTGACTGCTTGTTGCCTAAAAGCTATTGATGAGTTCATTGTGACACAGGAATCTAAATGAACATCAGTGTTTCTGTGCATCAGCTCCAGCTCTCCCAGATGGACCTTCACAAGATTGCTATTGATTGATTCCTCTCAGAGTGCTGGTGATAATGTGACAAACAGCAGTCACTTCCTACTGACCCTGATCACTTTGGCCCTCCAGAGAAGGCTTCAACACAAGAGTACCCAAGGCTTCCAGGAAGTGCTCTTCCCACACTGGGGACCGTCAGTGGATCAAATGACACAATGCACCAATTGTCTTAATGACTCTGTTTCATGGTTCCAGGAAGTTGAATGTGACGCATGTACAAAAGAAGAAGTCGTGATTTATAATGTGCATTTCACATTCAGTTAAGAGAACGTCAAAGTGATTATCATGTAAGATTCGAATGGAGTGACAAAATAAGAGTCCGTTGTTCCTGAAGACCCTTCATTAATAGTTCTATAGCCTGACTGATGCTTGGGTCTGATATCGATGGGAGGATTCCTGTCTTAAACATTATAGTGGCTGATATGTATTGTCCAATGAAAAGACACAATATAAAATAACATTATTGATCCCGGTCTGAGTATTCCTCATTCAGGGTTAAAATGTGTAAAGTGACATTTGGAAAACATCAAGCATATCTCTGGGCCTTTCCATTCTTCAAACTCTTGTTGTTTATTGATTGGCATATAAACACGTTGAGCTAAGACTGGCCAACATTGTCAGACCAGGCGGGTTCTCATTCATTAATTTACAGTAAGTGGCACTTAGGAGTGTTAGAGTGTCCCACAGTGTCTGCAACACAGTTTTCTCATCAGTGAAACCAGGAGGCTATATTCAATGATTGTTTTAGATGCGGAAGAAACGGGCAATGTTACAGTCATAGTTAAAGTAGGCACTGTTTAGATTGTAAAGCTGTGTTTGAGATTCATCTTATGAAGACATGCAAAAGAAAACGACAACATGCTTTTCTACTCAGAACAGGTGGTCTTGTCATGCAACACAATACAGCTCTGGAAACAATTAGGAGACCACTCCAAATCGTTCTTAAATCTCAATCTCTACACGTATGGCAGCCATTCCATTCCAGTGTCTGTTGAATTGCAACACAGAGACATGTTGTCAGTAGTTTATAGAATAAAATATAGATATTTAAATTTAAAACGAGATAAACTGATCCTTTTGCAGTGGCTATTATTTTTTTCAAGAGCTCTATACAGGAAATGAGGCATACTGCCATTAGTGGGGCTGAGGTTTGTCTCCTCAGGAGGCGTTTCACTCAATTATTTTCTGTCGTCCATCGTCCATCTATTTTAATCAATGCAGCTGCCTACTCATAACACTGCACTTCAACCGTGCTCTGCATGCGTGACCACAATCTTATATAATGCTTCAAACTTACAATTCCTTCCATTTTACGACCATAACTACAGTAATTATGTATTAGGCCCTGATAAATACCAACACTTGGGTGACCTACACTAAATACTGTGCCTGAACGCATCCACACAGATCTGAAGCTGCAATCTCTTAAAGGTGGGGTAGGTAAGTTTGAGAAACCGGCTCGAGATCGCTAGAATTTGAAAATACACAACCGGAGAAAATCTGCCACTTCCTCACAGAGCCCCTCCTCCAACACACACGAACACGCACATGACCAATGAGGGCACGAGATAAGTTTGTGCCCCGATGGAAGGCTGACTATGGAAGCAAACAAGAGACAGAAGTATTTGAATTGTATTAGACACCGAATTTATAGCATTGAAAATAATTACTTTGAAAATCATGTATCTGAATAAAAATGTAAAAATTCAAGTGAAAAAAATTAGAATGTTCAAATTCAGATCCCAAAAATTCAAGTGAAAACAATTCGACGTCAAAAAAGTCGGTGTATAAAATTCGATGTCCAAAATTGCGATGCAGCATCATCCGGGCTACTCAGACAGGAAAACCAATCGAGCCCTAATGCAATCAAACCAACTTCTGGCCTATCAGAGCACGGCTTTGTCAGTCATGTGATCACAACAACCCGGGAGAAAAATTACGGAGAACAGTGGGGTAAGTAGTCAGTTTGTGCTCTTTATTTTACAAGCAGTGAGGGCTCGACAACATTTGTATCTTACATTAGCTAGCTAAATGAGTGAAGTAGCCTTGTGCCTTGCTGTTAGCAAGCTCCGTAGTTATCATTAATTGAAGTGAATCACAACGTTACCGTGTCCTTTTGTGTGTGTGTGTGTGTGTGTGTGTGTGTGTGTGTGTGTGTGTGTGTGTGTGTGTGTGTGGGGGGGGGGGGGGGTGACGGTTTGCAAAGTAACGTAACGATCACTTCGGTTAGATAAGTCAAGTAGACCATGCTACACTATACAAATACTCTCTTACAAAAGCCCTGCATTTAAACATGTTAATGTTACTTTAGTAAAAGTATGCTAGTATAATTAGGAAAGTGTTGTTAAAGTATTTAAAGTAGACACAAGTTATACTATTATATTATATCATTTGTTTTATTGTTATTACCGATGCAAGAGTTGACTTAACTGTTGTAGTTGGAGCTCATTTTGAGCTAACTAATGATTACTTTCATAATGGTTTAATGTGCTGACTATTTTCTACATTAATAGATGAAGGTCTGGTTTGTTCAAACTCTCAAAATAGTAGGACATGCTGTCATAATTACCCAGAGTCCGAAGTGACACCTTTACAATGTTAAAGCTGTTAGATAAATGTAGAGAGGTAAAAACTAAAGTATTCAAGATAGTGTAGTGGAAAAGAGATAATGTTTTAAAAACATGTTAATAAAACAAAATCTCTTGTTTTGGACTGACGGTAATGATTCAAGAAATAGTAGATAAATACACACACACACATCAATCTGTGTGCATTTGTTGAGGATGGAACACAACAAATGGTGCTCTTACCTGTGATGCCTCCTCCACACATTATAACCAGACTGTATCATTCAAACTACAAGTAACAGTTCTAGCTACTTGACTTTAGACAAACAATTCAAAAGACAAAAACACAATTTATTGAAAGACCAATCTTTATTTTACGGTGCCTCTCCTTTTGTTTGTATTATTAAACCCTGTCAATCTAAAAAACTGAGCAACTCAACAGTTAACTTTATATTTCTTATTGTCCAAAGCAACTATTACACTATTTGTTCCCCTCTCATATTCACAGGATGGATGATTAGAGACTTTGGGGGAGACCTCAGCTTTATGAACGTCCTGTCTGTTGGTTTGGCCGGAGAGGGCTGAGGGTCTTTCCCAAAAAATGGTGATGGTTCATGCTTGATAACTTTTAGTTCACATTTCAATAAATTGTATTCGCACTCCTTTTGTCCGTTATTCTTACTGAAAATGTTAGATTACACATTCACATCTGACTGAAGATTGGCACCATTTATTTATGACGTTGCAAACTCTGCGGTACAAGGCACAAGTATTGTGAAGCTCATAAAGTGAGGCAAATGCATTTGATCAGCTGACTGTTTTTTTTCTGTCAAACTTTATTGGCCTGACAATAATCACACTGTCTCTGAGGTGCAACGTAAAACACAAAACAACACACAAATGAAGTTCATCTTAGACTACAAAACTAGTCAGTGTGCAGGTCTTTGTGTTACAATATAAGGCTGCGGCCACACGAGGACGAAAACGGCTAAACACATAGGATTAACGCAAACGCAATCACAAACAAGCTTCCGTCCACACGCAATAGTTATCCGGATAGTGTCTGTCCACACGAGACCGCTCCGTTTAGCTCCAACCGCTGGAGAAGCTGCAGTACATATGCAGGAGCCTCTACGTGGCGCTGTAACTTCCTCCACAAAAGCAGCGAAGAAGCATGGTTGTCATGGTTGCCCTTCTGTTTATTCTCCGCGGTGGGGGCCGAGGGAACCGGGCAGAGTTTTTCGCCAGTCAACGTGTATTAAAGTTTAAATCTTCCGGACAAAATGATAAAAGTGCCGGTCAAAGGTCTTCTTTGTTATTTATTGAGCTTTAAAACAAATGAATAACGACTCTATATAATATAATAATAAAATACACGGAGCCTCTCTTTTTCTTCCCTCTCTTCGGACAGCGTCAGTGTCTGTCTCATGCAGCATCTGATCCAGTAATGAGTGACCCGGCCGACAGTACAAATAAACTAGTTTAGGGAGTTTGAGAGGTAATTAAAATAGCTAAGGGTGATGATCTGACTTGAAGTGTGTGTTTTGCTGCAGCGGGAGGAGCTGCAGGTGAGCAGAGCTGCGTGTCTCCGTCCTGTCAGATTAGACTTCACTCGCGTTTAGGTCCATATCGAGAGAAAGATAAATAATCTGAATTCAGGGTGCAGTTTACTTTGACGCGGGGGTGAGCAGCAGAGGTGGGGAGAGGCGGGGCTATTGCCTCATCATTATTGCTGTAGATGTTGCACAAACAACTGTAGCATGGTCAATAGCGTCCGGAGCACGATAGCAACTCTGCGATCCGCCATTGTTGTTGTTGTTGGTGGCGAAACACTTCAGCAATGGCGCGGGGTAAGCGGAGGTGAGCAGAAGAGGTGGGGAGAGGCGGGGCTATTGCGCAATCACTATCAGTGATCTGAAAATGTTCGGATAGGGCGTACACACGGAGCCGTTTGACCCCCCAGAGAGTTGCGTATGCCTTTCTATCCACCTTGGGACCCGTTATCGTTTCCTCAGTCGTTTAGTGCCGTATTCGGTCGTCCTCGTGTGGCCGAACGGTCTATATGACACTAAACAGTAACGCAAACAACCGAATTCGTCCTCGTGTGGCCGCAGCCTAAGTGTCTCTTAGTGAATGTCCTGTACTGCTCTTATATCTCATCACATCAGCTTCTCCTTTCCCTCTTGGATGTTCTTCTGGACCCTCAGAGAAAGAGAACATGGTGAAGCAGTCCTGTCTCTCAGGCCTGTCCTTTCCAGAATATCAAAAAACATATTATTGCAGAGCAAGTGTGTTATTTAAGAAAGAGGTGTGTTTGTTTGTTCGTTCAGGGGCTATAAATATAATGATTTTTTTTTTTAATGTGTTTTTTTAAATCCAACAGTGTACTACAAAGATAATCAGGTTATGAATAAACCGTTCTAAATTCATCAACATTGAAATAAATGTATTATTAAAATAATATGTAACTGTTATAAAAACTTAGTGCAACTGTAGACGCTTGCTCTGTTCGGTTGTCTCACTGAAACAATCACTTTTAACATGTTTTTTTACAGTCAATATGCAGAGACAAAGGGTCGCAGCTCTCACTATATTCAATAATATTTTCCTTAAATACATTGAAATGTGAAAGTTGAACAAAAAAGTGATGTTGCTTGGTAAAATGTAAATGTAACCTTTTTCTAAGAAAGTACACTCAACATCACTGATGTGCAGGTGGTCTAGTATTCAGTCATGTTTAATGGCATGTGTATCAGTGTATTGGAGTCATTACTTTATGCATTCTTTGTAAAGTATGAAAAAGGTATACCTTGGAATCCGTGCTGAAGTTCTCTGCTGCTAGGAGTCCAGAGCTGTCTCTCCTGCTCTGGTCCAGCCTGTCTGGATCACCTTAAGGACACTTTGAACAAACAGATGTAAAGTTACATGCGTGGCTTAGAGACTTCTTTACATGCTAACAACTTTTTATCTTCTTTTAAAAACAGGTCATAATCTTATTGTTCTACTTAAGAAATTGCTGGATATCACAGTCCTCATACTGTATCAGTTTGATTGAGTATTATTGTGTAGGTCCTTTTTATTTTACTGTTACTTTGGATGAGTTAAGTCAGTCAAATTAATTTGTTTTTAAATGCTTTATTCATATGTATCACACACGTAAGACACAAACCTATTTAACAAATGCAATGCAATGGATAAGCTTCATTTCGACTAAAGTCACAGATAACGTCATACTGTATCTAATATTTAAACAAATCATTTCCTTGTCACTAAAGCATTGACTACGCTATTCATCGTCCTTAAGTTACATGTTCTGTTCTACAGCCACGATAAGGCTGTTTCTCAAGTGTGAGGATAATACAATTAAAAGAGGTATTGGTAATAATATTAAAAACAACAATGTTTGGGTCGTTCGTCGGATAGACGGTTAGCTGCAATAAATAACTCCAGTTCAACAAACCATATTACAATATCTAAGGGAGCGTTATTATCTTGAAATGTGACGTTCATATTTTAAAGATACACACATTTTATTGTGAGGTTGATTTAATATACACTAAGCCTCTCTTCAACAATACGTTGATGTTAGCTAGTCTATTTTATGCTATAGTAGAGCATAGCGAATTTAAATTAACCTTAACAATGCATACAGTAACCTAAGTAGCAAACTAACTATCTAACGTACAAGGATGACCTTATTTTAGCAACCTCGCACAGTAGCATCCCACTTTATGTTTTACACTCTTGGATGCTACGCATAGCATCGTTAGCACAGATGGAGCTACGATTGCTCAAATGCTAACCCAACTCTAAACATTCAATCAATCAATCAATCAATCAATCAATCAATCAATCAATCAATCAATGTTTATTTATATAGCCCAATATCACAAATGTTACATTTGTCTCAGTGGTCTTCACAGTGTGTACAGAATATCAGTATGACAATACGACACCCTCTGTCCTTAGACCCTCACATCGTACAAGGAAAAACTTCCAAAGAAAACCCAGTTTAAAGGGAAAAATGGGAGAAACCTCAGGGAGAGCAACAGAGGAGGGATCCCTCTCCCAGGACGGACAGACGTGCAATAGATGCCGTGTGTAAATTGAAAAGATAATACATTTTGCAACATAGGTAGTCCATTCATTAACGTTAGCTTAATAAAAACACCAGTAACATAACATAAAGTACGCAGGGTTGACTTACCGAAGAAACCGCAGATAAATCCTATATTTGCATGACGAAGAGTCCACCAGGAACCAACACAACAAACAGGGCCGAGTTCAAGTAGTGTTCTCCTCAAGAGCTGAGCCGCTGTAGCATCACGGAGCTAACGGAGCTAGCAGAGAGGAGCTAGGAGCAGCAGTCCCGTTGTCATGAAGGGGGAATCTAACTACAGAATATGTTTTTGTGGATCCAGGCTAGAAACATGTTCCTTTTATGATGTTAAGTTGGACATTTTAACATAGGGTCTACGGGAATTGCTCCCATCTGCATCCATCGCCTACAGTTTGCAGTATTCACCGCACTGTCCCGGGGTTTGCCGCTTGGCTCTGATAGGCCAGAAGTCGGTTTGATTGCATTCGGACTCGATTGCTTATCCTGTCTGAGTAGCCCGGATGATGCTTCATCGCAATTTTTGACGTCGAATTGTAAACACCGTATTTGTTTACATCGAATTTTAAACACCGAAATATTTGACGTAGAATTTTTTTCACTTGAATTTTTGGGATCTGAATTTGAACATTCGAATTTTTTTAACTTGAATTTTTACATTTTTATTTCACATAGGTAAATTCGGAGCAAAAAAAATTCAGATACATGATTTTCAAAGTAATTATTTTCAATGCTATAAATTCGGTGTCTGATAAAATTCAAATACTTCTGTCTCTTGTTTGCTTCCATAGCTGACAGGCAGGTAGGCCAATTTTTTTAATGAATTTTTTGTCAAAGCACTTCAGATATTCATTGCTATCGGGATGTTTAGAGCATTCCATGGAATATAACACAAAGTGTATCTCGAGCCGGTTTCTCACACTTACCTACCCCACCTTTAATGTTTGAAATGTGTTGCTTGATCAGATCTGCTATCTTGATATCAGATGATATCAAGATAGCATAACTATTTTATGTCAATGGACAATTTGATCACAAAATCAAATATTACAGCACCAGTTTCATTAAAAGTTCGAACTAATGACTTTTATAAAAAAATAAAACCTTGATACCATAATTTAGTGTTTCAAGAGAACAGGAAGACCCAGGAAACTGGAATTAGATCAATTCGTTTTTGAGTTACAATTACATCCTGAATGCTGATTATCTGTTGCTGCTTGTGAACTTCTTTAAGTGAAAGGCAATACAGATGTTGTAAATCAAAATGTATCTAAGCTCATTGAATATAATAGTGTTGAGGGAGCCACCCTGCTGCAGACAGAGCCAGTGCCACATCAGCATTGTGTGTGCGCGCGCGTGTGTGTCTCTGCATGTGAGCGCATGTGTCTCTCATCTGTGTGTGTGTGTCTGTGTGCTCTAAATGCTGATTGATGTAACTCGGGCTTTGTCAGCCCTTTGGCATAGGTGGAACAGGTGTGACTCTGCCACAGAGCGTGGCTCAGACAAGCCATATCACGGCACAATGAGGTCATTGTGCAACACACACATTCCTGAGCAGGGCCCTCGGACTTTTACAGGCTGGAGGTAGCCATCTGCGCCTGTTGCTCCAGGTGAGGGGGATTTGGATGAGATTTGCTGTATGAAAGAGATGTGTGCTCACCAGCTGCGTGTCCCTACACACTCTCAGAAACACCTCCAAGGCTCACACACACACACACACACACAGACGGGCCAAGTGACGGTTCTCCAGTGTTGCAAAATCAGCGTCTTGTTAGTGTAAGAGTGGGCGGCAGGTTAGGGGTGGCTGGCTAGGGTTTTTCCGACTGTGTCACTCTTGTCTCTGGTACAGCCACACGGGGTCCATTAGGTTATGGACGTTACAACAAGGGGGGAAATCATCTGCTGTGACTCAGTCAGAGGCATCTGTGTGTGTTTGGATCCTGGCTGACACGTTAGCCTCTGTGCCTCAACACTAAGACACAGCAAACACAATCACCTCATCTCTCTGGCTGTTGGCTGACCATGGATAACATGTGTGTGTTTGTCTGAGTGTGTGTCGAGCTATCCCCAGGGCGGGATGTCTGCACCGGGTCCCTTCTCGCTTCCTCTCTGCTTTACAGCTTAACCAGCCTTGACTTGCTGTGTGGTGACATGTCTGCACTACACTGGATGACTGGGAGGGTGTGTGTGTGTGTGTGTGTGTGTGTGTGTGTGTGTGTGTGTGTGTGTGTGTGTGTGTGTGTGTGTGTGTGTGTGTGTGTGTGTGTGTGTGTGGCTGCAGGCTGACTGCTGGGCTATGCTTGAAAGACTTCTGGCATGTGCTGGTGCCTGCATTTTTCACCCTTGACTGGAAGCATATGCTGCAGCACAATCGAGACAGTGTTAGACGAGCTTGGCGTGAGGGACCCGGGCGGCTTCCTCCACATCTGGCAGTGCTTGGCCCTCCTTCCAGGTGAGTCACATCCCCCGGGAGGGTGGCTCTGCTGCGGCACTCAGCCCCTCAGTGCCCGGGCATCTGGAAGTGTCTGGATCCGCCTCGCAGTCACATCTATCTCTACATGCTTTTCCAATTTCATCACCCCTCCACCACCTCCGCGGCCCCCAGCCACTCACTGACCCCTGCTGTGCACCCCCCCCCCCCGCTCCAGGTGACATGGTTTAGCAAGACGGATGACCAAAAAGGACAACACTACTGATAAATTGTACAGACAAGAAGGTCACCAGGTCACTTTATCATTATCTTTAAGTGGGGAACATGAAAGGATCATTCTGGTTCATTACAACTTGCTTATTTACGTATGATTATTTATTTCTAATAATGCTTATTGTTAAAGTTAAGTTATTGTTTAAGTTCAAACTAAACGTTGTTGTTTGGAAGTAAACACTTAAATAATGGTAACAGCTGTTGAGCTGATATAAAGTCAGAGACCCAAAGGTTGAAAATGATGGTATAAAACAAACGTTCGGCCTGTCTATAACCTGGAGACTCGCGCCTCTGGCTGCATCTAACCTTATCGTGGTTGTGTTTGGACTGATTGCAATGTCTTCATAAAACAAAGGAATAAACTTACCACTAGCATGGTGTGTGTGTGTGTGTGTGTGTGTGTGTGTGTGTGTGTGTGTGTGTGTGTGTGTGTGTGTGTGTGTGTGTGTGTGTGTGTGTGTGTGTGTGTGTGTGTGTGTGTGTGTGTGTGTGTGGACTAGCATTTCTATACTTGTGGGGACCTAAATCTGTTTACATAGTCACGTGTGGGGACTCGCCTCCCTTATGGGGACAAAATGGAGGTCCCCATAAGAGGGATCATTAATTTTAGGGTGAAGACTTGGTTAGGTTTAGGATTAGGGTAAGGGTAAGGTTAAGGGTAAGGGTAAGGGTTAGGCATGTGTTGGTTATGGTTAAGTTTAGGACAAGTCTCCAGGAAATGCATGTAAGTCAATGTAATGTCCCCTGAAGTGATGTATACATGGTGTGTGTGTGTGTGTGTGTGTGTGTGTGTGTGTGTGTGTGTGTGTGTGTGTGTGTGTGTGTGTGTGTGTGTGTGTGTGTGTGTGTGTGTGTGTGTGTGTGTGTGTGGTGTGTGTGTGTGTGTGTGTGTGTGTGTGTGTGTGTGTGTGTGTGTGCTGCATGTGTCAAGAGTGGATCGATCATGACACAAACAGATGTATGTTGGCGGAAGACATATCTGTGTCCGTGTGGAGCGGCTCTATCCGGATCATTAATGAGATGAAAATAAGCATCTTGCTCTGATTACCGCCGCTCGTCCCAAAGGACGTGTCAGCTGCGGCGCTGACACTGTACATATGCGTACAGATTTTGCTTATACATAAATGTGTTCCTGTTTAGGAGCCGGTGAGCCACGCTGCAGCTGTGATCTGAGTGTGTGTGCCAGCCTTTAGCTCAATTAGGTGGGCGGCCCATTCTGTTCCTTAAGGTGTCCAAACGGACATTTCCACCGGACAAAGGAAAATGTGTTGGAATTTACTTTTGCAAAAACAATCTTCTGTCATTGCTCCCTTATTCTCCCCGAACAGCACCATTCTCTTTATCTCTTGCACTTTCTCTTTCTGGAACACACGCACACACATGCACACACTCATCGCCTCGCTCTCACAGGCAATTTAGAAAGGAATGCTCCTCGGAGTCTCAGATTTCACAAAAAAAGCACCAAAAAAAGGGAAAGTGAGTGACAACGAAATGGAAGAATTTACGTTTCCAATGGGTGGTGAATCGAGGTGACATGTCATGTGCACACACTAACAAACTGAAACGTTGTCTTTAATTAAATGTATTATGTTCAACTTAATATTATTTATTTCAACCAAATCAGGAAGACGAAATCTGGTGACATTTTGTTCAGTGCATGCGTCATTCTAGCATTGTCTTCAAATGTAACTTCCATAGTGTATGCTGTGATGCCACCAAAGGACAAGCATCCGGAGGACTGTTTGTGTGTGTGTGTGTGTGTGTGTGTGTGTGTGTGTGTGTGTGTGTGTGTGTGTGTGTGTGTGTGTGTGTGTGTGTGTGTGTGTGTGTGTGTGTGTGTGTGTGTGTGTGTGTGTGTGTGTGTTCCAGAGAGACATCCTTTCTTCTTCGTTGTTCCAGGCCGCCTCAGAGGCAGCGCAGTTTCTGGGCCATGTAAGAGAGTGTCAGTGTCATATAGGGAGAGACTGGCCGCGTAGTAAACAATCTAGCTCACACACTCCAGGGATTACCATTGTCTCTTTGTCTGCTCATGTCGAGGCCTGAAACACATTTGCCCTGACTTTAAGTGAGAAAAACAAAATTGGCGGCGTCGGGCACTGCGAACACTGACTGGAATGGGTCTTGTATACTAATAAGTTTATCTGAAGTGCTCAGTTCTGCAACGCCAGCCTTCCTAATGAGGCACCTCTCCTCTCTTATGTTGAAATGATAGCCTCAGAGAAGATTTTACTGTGTGCGCACCATGGAAGCATCGATCAGCCCAGACTTGTAAAACAGCTTCCACAATCCAATGTTCCCCTTTGCTGTATTCATTTCAGATTGCTTCACTGTTGCCATATTGGGTCAACCTTAGTTGAAAGAAAAGCAAGCAACTGTGAATCAAAGCTGTGTACTCACACACACAGGAGGAGAGGCAGTGCAGCCGGACAGCTGGTCCTGCAGCAGAGCTGGGATGATGGTGTTAAAGGGGGCGACTCAGGTTCCTGCTGAGTCCAGGTGGGTGGATGGTGAGACTGAGTCCAGACCAGCTGATTGGCAGGGATTCAGTTCTTCAAACCGCCTGTAAACATTCCTCATTAGTAATTAGGGTTAGGGTTCTTGTGGAGCAGGGAGGAGGAGGGGACCTCTGTGAAAGCTGGTTTTGGGGGACAGCAGATCGCTCGTGGGGTGAGGGAGCTGTAGCACTGGAGCTGGAGGATGGGTTCATGATTGATTGATTGATTGATTGATGTCAGGACTGTCATGTTGACTTTTACAATAACAGCAATACCTTTTCAGCTCGTTGCTGGGGTCGGGGGTTTGCAGACAGAATCAGAGTCATTAGCTGTGAGGTGTTATTATTTGGTTAGAGTACAGATGAACTTACGCCTGTACTTTGCTTCTTTAAACCTCTCTTGTCCACACTCTTAAACGCCTCTTCCTATTAAAACCTTAGTTGTATGAGAGTGGCTTTAAACTAGGGTTTGTTGTTGTTCTAACACACGATGTAGGACGTCACAGCATCTGTTCACTCACCGACGCTGTTGGTATTAGTCCTATAAAAACATCCCAGTCAGTCCAGTCCAAGCTGCCTGGAGATCCTCCAAAGCCTCCCTGGACCAGGTTTACAGAGCTTCAGTTTGTGCCTGTATGCTCATGCTCACAGTGACCCAGTGCAGCATGGGGTACGGTATGATAGGCACCACAGATAATACTATCACAGTGTTCCAAAATATTGTCCTCTCTAGTCAGGCATTTAATAAAGTGATCTGTAATTAGGGAGTCCATGGCTGAGGTGGCTTTTGTTAAAGTTGGAGTGACGAAGGAGTTTGTCCACTGCAAACACAGATCTGGTTGGCGTTGGCCCAATGCCTCCTGTCCATTGGCTTGCGGTGGAATGTACCACTAGACATGAAGTGAGGCCAGAGGGGGAGAAGAAAGATTTGCAGACAATAATAATAAGTAGATTCAAGGCTATTTTTTTAAATCATTCGTACATAGCTACAGTGTAGTTATGAAAATGAAAACCTTTGGTCACAGGCTCCTCCAACAGTGCAACACAATAAAACGGATGAAATAGTGCAAATAAATGAAATAAAATGTAATATAATATAAATAGTGCAGAATAGTCTATATATACAGGAAAAGTATATTTCAGGAGAACAGTGGTAAACATCATTACACAAACTATTGTTCGTAAAAAAATTATTCCTACAAATTTCAATTGGCCAAGAACACCGTAGCTGAGGTCCAGTTTATTGCACTGAGATGCATGTTGGTGCACTGCTTGAAAACAGGTAAGAGCACCTTTAACAAGAATATCAAAGACTAGGATGTAAATCCACTGGGGTTGATTATCTGACATTTCTGAAAATGCTCAATGTATTGTGGGTAACCACTGAACTAAGACTAAACAGTGAGCGCACAACACTGAGGCGGATTTCCAAAAGTACACAGAAATAAGCCTCTTGGGTAACTATGTTAGTTAACTGCATACAAATTGTTGTTCTGGGCAGCCAGCCTGTTAATCAAGCAAGCTGAACAAATAGTAGTTTTGGCATGGTAAGATAATAAAACAATGGATGGACTATTTTCAATGTCTTTCATTCAAACAACTTTCTACCAGAAAGTTGACAGTGTTTGTTTTTCGGATTCTTTAGCTGTAAACACTACGAACGCAACTTAATTTAATTAAATTATATCAGGGTGGAGGTAGAAATGAATGTCAATGACTAAACTGAGTACATTTACATTGTAATCCTTATTCACTACTTACCTTTGTACCAAACCATCGTTAACCACTCCCATGATAGCAACAAAGGTGAGGAAAGGCACTGTAATGTTGTTGTGCCGGCCCCATACACAGGCCACCACAGCATGCTGAGGGCCCCTCTGCTGCCGGGCTCAGAGTCAAGACTGAGACGCTACAAGTCCCAACACGGCCCAGACACGGCCCTGACACAGACCTGAAACGGCCCGGACACGGCCCGCACACGGACTGGAAACGGCCCGGACACGGACTGGAAACGACCCGGACACGGTCCAGAAACGGCCCGGACACGGCCCTGTCACGGCCCGGACACGGCCCAGAAACGGCCCTGACATGGCCCGGACACGGACCTGACACGGACCTGACACGGACCTGACACGGCCAGGACACGGACCTGACACGGCCCGGACACGTACCTGACACGGCCCGGACACGGACCTGACATGGCCCGGACACGGACCTGACACGGACCTGACACTGCCCGGACACGGACCTGACATGGCCCAGACACGGACCTGACACGGACCTGACATGGCCCAGACACGGACCTGACACGGCCCGGACACGGCCCGGAAACAGCACAGGCGATCTGTCTCTCTGTGTCTGTGCTTCCACAGGAACATCTAAAGCCCCCCGGCAGCACGGTAAACAAGAGATGGATTATGGAAATGAGAAATAAAACACTTTAAAAGTGCAAGTTCAGCAAAGTATCTGAGCACATTTTTAAATGAATGTGTGATTTTTTTTCACGTAGTTTGTATTATTCAAATGTATTTCTATCCGTCCCAACCATAAGATGTTTTCAGTTGCAAGTTTCCTCTCGTCATTGGCAAAGTTGTGGCCAGAGCCGCAGAGGGACTCATTTCTAAACTTGAATTGTGCTTTTAACCCAATGTTGTAAGTTATATATATATTTATTTTAGGGCTGTCAGTCGATTAAAATATTTAATCGCGATTAATCGCAGATTTTAATTTAAAAAAAATTGCGTTAACGCGTTATTAACGCGTTAACTTGACAGCCCTAATTTATTTATATAATTTGCACGCCTGACATCTTGGCATGTTTCCCTCAGCTGGCATAGCTGTCTCATTGTCACCATTAACATCTCTAAAAGCGGGGGTACAACGGAGCTGATCCAGACTTGCTGCGGTTATGACGACGTTACTAAAATGTGGGCTGGCTTTACGCCCACGACCCTATCAGAAAAGTCGCTATCAGAAACAATGCGCAACGTGTTTGGAAGTATTATGGTCTTTTTACTTTAGCAAGCATCGCTAACACTCAGAGCTAACCTGTACTGGAGAGAGCACCCTGTGGTAAACCTGCAAGAGAAAAAGCATATGAGCTCTATAGTACTGTATCAGAAATAATCCTTGATGTGGTTTTGAACATGATATGGCGTTTAATCACGGCAGCGTTCAGCTGATTATCTGGGAAGAATTCTCCTGCAGGAGCTCCCCCCCTCCTTTTCTTTTTTTTGTTAAAGCTATAGACCCAGAATCAGCACTTTAGTAACAGGGCTGAAATAGAGGGGTATGATGCATGGCTAGAAATGGGTGATCTGTTTGGTATTTTGAGCAAAACACTTCATAGACATGTTTTTTATATATTTTGATATATCTGAGACCTATAATATATCCCTAAAAATAGTATAATGGAAGACCTTTCAGCTGATTGGCTAATCATTTCCCAGATATGCCTTGCCTTGCCTAAAGATAAAGTAGAGAAAACTTCAATACACATCTCAAAACACCCTTACCTGCAAATCACCATACCCACACCTAAAGAAAAAGGTCAGGATAACCAAAGACATAACACAAATGTTTGTATAACAATTTATGGCAAACCATGCAATAGTTGTTGAGATATTTTATTCTTAACTAACAAGGTCAGTATCATGGTGTGCGCAAATGACAAATCAGGGGAGCACAAAGGATTCATCCTCTGGGAACCATAAATGTCTTAACAAAATGTTAAGTTAGTTAGTTAGTTAGATAGTTAGCCACCCTGCTAGCAAAGCATGAAGGCAATTATGTGAACATAATTCATGCAGAAATTATGTTTCACTATAATATGTATTTTGCCAAGCAATAACTCGTATAGCTCTCACTGACGTTCCCGTGGTGTTTCTATGGAGAGAGCAGTGCAGACCCTGGATGTTGCACACCACTCGAAGTTCAAATTACTTCAACTTTGACCTCGATTGCGGTTGACCTTTCAACACGCAACCAATCAGATAACAGCTCCATGGAGCAGCACAAGCTAGCAGGGGAAGTACCAAAGGAACAAAACTGAACTGGCTGTTTGGCAACAAGGGTCTGAGTCCCAACCTCACGCTGAGCAAAGAGAAAATCAGTTATCATGGCCATGACATAAAAACATACCCATTAATAAAGTCAACTGATAAACTGAACTCTTGAACACATCATTTATGTATTTTTAGCCTGTTCTGCTTCTTAGAAAACTGTACCAGTGAGTTTCCCGGCTGGAATCTGCTCCTGGCTAAAAGAGGGCGATGTTCTCCGTTGTAGGTCAGAGAAAGAGCCAGCAGTCTGAACATGAATAGAGGGGGTTAGATAGTGGTGTGTTTGTTTGGACCAGAGTTTGAGGAAAAGTGGAATGTCCAGTGGTGGTTAATTGGTGTGTTTAGGTCTGAGGTCATGAGGGTGGCAACAGGAACACTCAGCTCAGCCCTGAGCGGCAGATGGATGCAGCGCCACCACAGAGACGCTGCTCCGTCTAATCACAACTAAACACTGTGAAGACACGCACAGACCTTCTTTTCTACTTTTCCTCTGCTCTGCTCCCCCCTCGCCAAGGTCCCAAAGGAGGTCACAATGTGTCCCAGCAGCTAAGGCCTTTAGATGAACCTGTTGGTTAGCCCCCCCACCCCCACCTCTCAGCACCACCTCCTACCTCTGAAAATACCCCGGTGGCTTGCATGACCTGAGGGGTTCCAGATCAGATCTCAAATGTATTTTTGAAACCTTTGCTTTGTCTTTATGCTTTTAATTGTGTATCATTAACCCGGCTGAACAGAGTTGTCCCTGTCGTCCCGCTGGTCTGCTGCCAGTAATAACTCCTGAATGACGCGTTTTTTTTTTTACCATGGTTTTAATATGTGTCACACTAGGGTTGAGTCAAAAAAGTCAGATTTTGTAACATAAAGATCACATCTGTGGTCCAGCCTGTGTGCTACACCTCTGTTACCACAGATACAGTGCTGTTTCTGTTTCCTGTAGTAAATATTATGGGAATGCATTAAATAAATGTTTACTATGTACACAAAAAGAGTACATGCTTCTGTGGAGGTATCATTCAAAAACAGGCAAGCACATTGTAGTTTCTTTGTTGTTAGTTTTTTGGTGAAATCCATGTGTGACACACCTGCAGGACTGTGAGCCTTACAAGAAAGTCTTGTTTCATTCTTGTATTCCGTTGTCTGTCTCACCTGTTTTTGACTGTAGAAATACACAGGGTATGTTTCTACATCAGCCTCTTAACCAGAGGTGGGACCAAGTCATTGTTTTGCAAGTCCGAGTCAAGTCTCAAGTCTTTGCGCTCAAGTCCGAGTCAAGTCTCAAGTCTTTGCGCTCAAGTTCAAGTCAAGTCCAAGTCCTAAACTTTGACAAAACGAGTCTTAAACAAGTCATTATGTGTTTTTTCACCAAATGTAATGACATCGATCAACAGAATAATACTTAATAATCAAATTGCTCTTTATTAGTCACATTAATAATTTAATAATCCATTTTCTCTCTGCTGGTAAAGTAACGTATTTTTTTCTAATTTAAGAGGGATCAATTAGGTAAGGCTACCGTGCCGGTTTGATTCAGAAGGAGTTTAATGTATAAGATCCCTGATGTTGAGGTGACCAGAATGTTTATTTCCACTGTGTACAACCAAGCGGCAAACTCTGGGGAAGAGCCGGGAAGCCAATACGGAAGTGCCACATACTGCAGTTCATATATTGGCCGATAGGGACTGGCTGCAGAAAGGAGCAATTTCCATAGACCCCCATGTTAAAATGCCCAACTTTACAGCAGAAAAAAACATGTTTCTACCCATGGATGTAATAAATATTATTATGAATATAGTTAGGTTCCACCTTCATGATTATGGATCTGTGAGTGAATTGTTTTCTAACACGACCCTTTTATTTATATTAGGTCTTAAAGTGTTTGCATAAATTAGGGCGTGGTCACATTGAGTGACGGCTCTGTCAAGTGACTGCTGCTGCTAGCTTCTTGTCTCTCTGCTAGCTGCTCTGTGAAGCTACTGGGACTCTGCCTGCTCAGCTCATCCAGGAAACACAACTTGAAGCCGGCCGTGGTTGTTTGTTCTTCATGCTTATATATCGGACTATTGTGACTCGCTCTGCAGTTAAAACAGACGGTGCATGCATGCGGTTTTGCGGTAAGTGAAAATCGAGTGCTTTATTTATGTGTTAATGATTTTAATCGGCTACGTAATGAATGTTAAGGCTTTGTTTAGCGTGTAAGCGAGTGGTAGCTACATCGGTGCTAACGATGCTAATCGTAGCCTCCAAGTTAAAATCATAGACTGTATATATAAAGGTTAAAACTAAATAGACAAGTGTTAAGCGTTAAGTGGGATAATACTGTAGAACAAACGGCTTCTGTTTGAGGTTAATAAAATAAGGTCATCCTTGTAACTTAGAGATATTTTATTATGTAGGAGGAACTGTATGCATCTAAGGTTAATTTAAATTGGCTATGCTCAAGTATGTAGACAAGCTAACGTCGAAGTAGTGTATGTGAAATCAACCTCACAATAAGATGTGTATATATTACAATTATTAATGTCATATTTCAAGATGATTACTTAGATATTACAATATGGTTGGTTGAGCTGGAGTTCATTATCGAGCTTACACGTTAACGTCACAGTCATCTGAAGAACGAACCCAAACCTTGTTGTTTTTATTAATTGCATTACTAAATGGGTATCAAATAAACAGTAAGCATTGGTAACACAACTTCTAAAGTTACAGTAAAATAAAAAGGACCCTGACTCGGACAATACACAATCCAACATGTTCAACAGAAGAGAATCAGTTATATTGTTTGTACACATGGTACTTTACATATATATCTGTTTGTTTAAGGTGTCCAGGTGATGCAGACAGGCTGGACCAGAGAGTGAGAGACAGAACTGGACTCCTCACAGCAGTGCACTTCAGCACAGGTACAAAGACTCTATTTTCATACTGTACAAAGAATCAAGAAAGATATTGGTTTAAATGAATGAAGTATTGACTTGAATACACTGATATACATTCCAATAAACAATACTAAATACTAGATCACCTACACATCAGTTAAGTTGAGGGGTTTTTCCATGCAAAAAGTTACATTTAGATATTTAGCAATATGACTTTGTCAGCTTTCTAATTTAATGTATTGAAGGCAAAGATATTTAACACATAGTGAGAACTGCTACTATTTATCTCTCAATATTGTCTGAAAAAACGTGGTAAAAGTGATTCTTTCAGTGAGACAACAGAGCAAGCTTCTACAGTTGCACTACGTTTTGAGAACAGTTCAATATTATTTTGATAATAACATATATTTAAATGTTGATGAACTTCATACTGTTCATTCATAATCTGATGGTCTTTGTAGCTCACTGTTAAAATAAAACAAAAACATTACAATTACAAAATAATGATATCTACAGCCCCTAAACACACAAACACACCGCTTTCATAAATAACACACTTGTTCTGCAATAATACGTTTTATGTTTCCTGTCATTTTTGTTAGGAAAGGACATGCTTGAAAGACACGACATTTTCTCCTTCTCTGAGGGTCAAGAAGAACATCCAAGAGGAACATTAAAAGCTGATGTTATGAGATTTTAAGACCAGTACAGGACATTCACTAAGAAACTACTTTTATTGTGAAAACACAGTCAGCTGATCGAATGCAGCTATTTCCACACCTACACTCCATCAGCTGATTATTTCTATTTGCCTCACTTTATGAGCTTCACATCACTTGTGCCTTGTACCGCAGAGTTTGCAACGTCACAAATAAATGGGGCCAATCTTCAGTCAGATGTGAATGTGTAATCTAACATGTTCAGTAAGAATAATGGACGAAAGGAGTGCAAATACAAATACAATTTATTGAAATGTGAACCAAAACGTCATCAAATGTTTTAAATAAAAAGCACATATGGACAGAAGGTGTAAACCTATTAAATGTATAAGTAAACACATTTAGTCAAATAAAGTGACAGACTAGGCCTGAGCAGTTGGTATCAGCTCCATCAGGCCTGGTCCTCCTCCATCAGGCCTGGTCCTCCTCGCAGAGGAAAGACCCTCAGTCCTCTCCACACCAACAGACAGGACGTCCATCACACAGAGGTTTCTCCCTGAAGTCTCTGCAGCTCTCTGGACACTATGCTGTCTCAATCCGTCCACACTGAATATGAGAGGGGGAAAATGAAAATAATAAATGCTTTAGACAATAAGAAACATAAAGTTGACTGTTGAGTTGCTCAGTTTTTTTAGATTGTCAATACTATTACTGTATAACTAATATCTCAGGTTAAGAGGCACATTCAAATAAAGATTGGTCTTTAAATACATGTTGTCTTTTGAATTGTTTGTCTAAAGTCAAGGATCTAGAACTGGTACTTAGTTTTAATGATACAGTCTGGTTATTATGCTGTTTGGAGGAGGCCTCACAGGTAAGAGCACTAACTAGCTACCATCACATGTACCTTAGCTTGACTTAAATGTATTAAATGTATAATTAAGTGATATCAAAATATAAATAACTAATGTCATGCAAACATATTAATATTTGCTTGATTCCAGTGTTGAATTTAGCACAATTGCATACAAACATTAAGGGGTTTTAAGATTCTGAAGTATTATGCTAAAAACTCAATAACTTAGATTATTATTTATAGTTTTGCTGAATAGTTTCATGTCCGCTTACCTTAGAAACGTAAAATGCGACGGCAGTGTGCAGATGGGGAGCATGTTAGCTTAGCTTGGTAGCTTCAGCTAGCTCTGGAGCTTCCATCTCGGTGGCAGCAGTTGAACTCTGACATCACTGTCGAGCCGTTAGTGGCCGACTCCGCCTACTAAGTGCTTCTCTGCAACTCTGCAGAATCCTATGGGGGACGTCACAGACCCTACGTCCATTTGTATATATATACAGTCTATGTGTACAACATGTTGTAAGGGACCCACAATCTATCTTTATGCAATGGATAATGTGCAGCGAGGCGTCTCTATGGGGAAAAGAACACCTGAATCTAGATCCCTCTGCAGGTGGTACTTTAACTATATTTTGATGCTAATACTTTTGTACTTTTACTTGTAACATTTTGAATGCAGGACTTTTTATTGTAACCGAGTATTCCTACACTCTGGTACTTTTACTCAAGTACAAGATCTGAAATTCTCCCACCTCTGACAGTAAATCCT
>NC_047505.1:2840380-2897880 GCF_902827115.2 Pseudochaenichthys georgianus | reverse complement strand
ACACTGTGAGTGTTGCACGGCCAGATACGGCTCAGCTGACTCAGATAAGGAGAGATATGATACATTATGAAGTGATATGCCGCGGACTGTACTTAATGTATTCTGATCCGGTTACTTATGTTGTGGCCGATATTTAAGTAAGCTTTCTTAACGCTAATGTTATAATAGTCAGATTGCTCTGAAGATGGAGGTGATATTCTATTAATGTTCACGTTCACACAGTCGGTGATTTCTGCCGGCCGTCTTTCCTGCGACGGCAGTTTTTCTGTATTTCCTTTCTCCTGTAATATGACTTGATCGCTTTAAACTCCTCACACTGAGCTCTGATTGGTCAGCAGGCGGTGTTTTCACTGAGTTGAGCTCTTAGCCTGCAACCTAACCTGGTCCAGACCAGGTTAGCTGCTTAGCATATATTACCATGGAGATCTAGCCTGCTAAAAAGAGAACCAGCTTCGTAGGACCGGAAACCCCGAGTTTTCCCTGAAGTTAGCCGGCTAAGTGAAAATCCTGCTTCGTAGTATACCCCCCAGATCATTAATAGTAACAGTCAACTGATTCTCATGTATTACACTTTCAACAATAATGTATGCTGCTGACACTGACATGGTTTGAAATCAATATATTATCCAATGTGTGACCCCCCACAGGACTTAAAAAGCACCTAACTAGATCATGAAAATCCCAAAAAATCTCGGGGGGTATACCCGAACCCCACCAGCATGTTCGGACCTCGGTATTTAGGAAATCCTGGATACGGCCCTGCTTCCCTGTGATCAGTGATGAACACACTTAGATTGACATTGATTGTTTCACAACAAACTGCATTGTTGGCATCTTTAAGTCCAATATTTTATAAAATGTAAATGTTTGCAGACACTTTTTAAACACTTTGAATGCTGCATTTTTAACATCTAGCTGTTTTCTTTCTTACTTTATCTGGTGCATGTGTAACTGTGCTGTTGTTGGAACACTGTGACACAGTTTGCAGGACTGTGTACTGTGTCGCACTGAACATATTGATCTAAAGCAAAAATAGTGTTGAAATATTGCCAAGGGGACCTTTATAAGTCAGTGTTAATGTCAGGTTCAAAATGTTGATAGCTTACATTTTATGCTGATTTTTGCATCACTCTGGAGCAGCGCCCTATGGGAGGGGTCTGATACAGCATTCCCACTATCTGTTATGCTACGCACAAAATTCTTTATTATTCCGCCGGGTTATTTTGCGCCTCTTCTTCTCCCACATTCCACATCGCAGAAACTCTGTTCGAACATCAAAACGTTCAGCTCGGTCGGGAATCGATGGCTATTACTTTTCTTATTCATAACATTCATAATTCCAGAGATACATCCCATAATTCATCACATTTTTAACATGGAAGTCAATGGAGGAAATCTTCCGACTTCAACAATCGTCATGCAACTTCAACTGCTAACTACTCCTTCTTCAACTGCCAGCTGCTCCTTCATACCTTCACTCAGAAACCTCATTCCAACTTTAAAATGTTACACATCTTTCTGACATTATTTGCGTAACACAACTTTTAAATCTGATTCTTACTTTTAGAGATATTAAACATTGTTCAGACCTTGGTAAAGAGGCCTTCTTCAGATTTTAGAGTGCGTGATGTCACAGCTAGAGTGGAGGACAGATTACATTTTGCCTTAATATTTTCTTGTAAACCTGCCATAGTTCCCAAACCCTACATTCGTGAGACATCATTTTTCATGACAAACGTAGGAAAACATCTCGTAGCTTGAAAGATAAAAATAAATTAAGCAAAAATAATTAAACAAATTGCCTGTTGAGGGCATGAAGTGACAAAAACGTTCAACATGTCTCCATTAAAGCCATTGTAAATTCAGCCTCACCTTTCCCCACCACAGCAGCCGCACACCTTTAGTTCTTCTTCTTTCGTATAACGTTATATGTCCAACTCGGTGTCGTGTAGCCATGCCCGCATCTCTGGTCCTAGGTCGAAGAGGCTGGCTTCTGAGGGTGGTCTATATAAGGGGCAGATGGTGATTATATGGACAGCGGTCTGCTCAGGGTCACCGCACTCGCATGCCGCACTGTCCGCCAAGCCCCACGTCTTCATCGAGGTTTTAAAGCGACCGACCCCAGTTCGTAGACGGTTTAGAGTGGTCCACTGCCGGCGCGGTAGGTCGTCTCCTCCAATGGTGCCATCTCCTGGGTCCCAGATGTAACGGTGGATTCGGGAGGGCCCGGCTGACACCCACTCCTGCTTCCAAGCTGCTGCCAACCATGCACCTCTGGAGATAACCTTTAGTTAATCTGCCAAAAAGGCCACATTATTAACCCGAAAGTACACACAAATTACACTTCAGATACTCAACTTCCTTGACATGCTTAACGTTTTTAAATTTCACAGATATCTGTTACGGTTCTTCCACAAAACGTTCACATGTAAGAGGTTTATCTCTCATTCAGAACAATGGAAACCTTTGATCTCTGGACACCTCGTTAGCTCAAATATAAACACCTGTCTCATGGAACACGATGATGTCATCACTCCAACTGACATGCTCAGAGCAGCAGACTTCAGATAAAGGTTAATGGTCCTGCCCTCAACAGCTCTACGTCAATTATGGGGTGTCATCATATGCTGTTTCCATGGATCCCTCGCCATAAAAGACGATGTTGCTGTAACTCCAATGGACACGGTCCGATCGCCCCCCCCAAACTTCGCTTGTATATCACCGGTCTATGCCTCAACAGCTTTACGTCAAATCTGAGATCTCACCATAGGCTGTTGCCATGGAAACGCATCCCTCGCCATAATACACAATGTCACTGTAGCTCCTATGGACACGGTCCGGTCGTCCCACAATCTTCACCTGTATATCACCTCTCCATGCCTCAACAGCTCTACGTCAAATCTGACATCTCACCATATGCCGTTTCCATAGGCGTTACGTTGTTGTTGTAACGCCCATGAAAAGGGTCAAAATAGCACCACACTTCAGATAATGGTCAACGGTCCAGCCCTCAACAGCTCTACGTAAATTATGGGGTTTCATCATATGCCGTTTCCATGGCAACGCATCCCTCTTCATAAAAGACGATGTCGCTATAACTCCTATGAAAATGTTCAAAAAGTGCTCAAACTTCACATGTGTGCTAACAGTCCAGCCGTGAAGACATCTACGGGACAGTTTTTAGATTTCTTCAAATATCGTTGCCATGGCAACACAATGCTCGCCATGAAACACGGTTTTCTCAGCACCATGCATATGATGAAACCCCATAATTGACGTAGAGCTGTTGAGGGCTGGACCGTTGACCATTATCTGAAGTGTGGTGCTGCATACTTCAGTGAAAATGCTCCAAACGGCCCAAAACTTCACTGGTTTGGTAACGATGCAGCCATAAACGCATCGAAGCGTATTATGGGGTGTCATCAAATACCGTTGGCATGGTAACAGATCATTCGCCATCAATTTAGTTCAGAAGTTTGCAGTGCAAATATTCTGCTGCTTTTCCAAACCGTTTTCTTCTCTCATCACACATTCAAGCCCCCAGTGTTCATGTATCATTTCAATCTAAATTATTCACTTTCTTCTTACACATTACATTTCAGCATAGCAATTCAGCGTCAGCTTTTCAACATAAAGCATTCCCTCTTGCAATTTCTTCAGGAATTGCATTCTCTAGTTTTAATATGTTAGTCTACTCTTTTAAAATGTTTCCTTTTATGTGCACTGCACCTTTGCTGTAATGACAATACAGAATCTCTGATTCTGATTATCACAGTGTCCTTTATTTAGTTCATATGAAAGAAATCAATGTAGTTTTATTTGAAATGACCAGGAAATGATAAGTGTACTAATAGTGATTATCAAAGTGTGAGGCAAACCTAGTGTTGGTTATGTTTATCATTATCAAGAAACTATGAAAACATATCATAAAGGCACACTTTTGCACTAACACATGCTAATCATCTTATTTTACAAGACGATTTACTTTTCGTGCCATCGTGCCATCATTGACGTTGAGTTTGTGTTGATCTTCAACCGGTCCCTGCTGCAGTCTGTAGTCCCCACATGCTTCAAACACTCGTCACACCATCGTTCCTGTCCCCAAAAAGTCTAAAATCACCAGCCTCAACGACTGCCGCCCAGTAGCACTCACCTCCATCATCAAGAAGTGCTTTGAGCGGTTAGTCAAAACCTTCTCCTCCTCCCTCCCTGACTCTCTGGACCCCCTGCAGTTTGCCTACAGAGCAAACAGGTCCAGACCATCCACACTGCCCTCTCACATCTGGACCAGAGGAACACATATGTGAGAATGCTGTTCATTGATTACAGTTCAGCCTTCAACACCATTGTGCCCTCCAAGCTGGACATCAAGCTCAGAGACCTCGGGCTCAACAGCGCCCTCTGTGACTGGATCCTGAACTTCCTTACGGGCAGACCCCAGGCAGTGCGGGTGGGAAACATCACATTCTCCACCCTGATCCTCAACACCGGAGCCCCTCAAGGCTGCGTGCTCAGCCCTCTCGTCTACTCCCTGTTCACTCACGACTGTGTGGTCACACACAGCTCCAACACCATCGTGAAGTTTGCTGATGACACAACCGTCATCGGCCAGATCACCGACGGCGACGAGACAGCGTACAGAGAAGAGGTCGAGAACCTGACATCTTGGTGCCAGGATAACAACCTCCATCTCAACGTCAGCAAAACAAAGGAGCTGGTTGTGGATTACAGGAAGCAGCAGAGAGAGGGACACGCCCCCATCGTCATCAATGGGACTACGGTGGAGAGAGTCAGCAGCTTCAGGTTCCTCGGTGTCCACATCACTGAGGACCTGACATGGACTCTTCACACCACCACCATCACCAAGAAAGCTCGACAGGTGCACCATAGAGAGGATCCTGACCTTCTACAGGTGCTCCATAGAGAGGATCCTGACCTTCTACAGGTGCTCCATAGAGAGCATCCTGACCTTCTACAGGTGCACCATAGAGAGGGTCCTGACCTTCTACAGGTGCACCATAGAGAGGATCCTGACCTTCTACAGGTGCTCCATAGAGAGGATCCTGACCTTCTACAGGTGCACCATAGAGAGCATCCTGACCTTCTACAGGTGCTCCATAGAGAGCATCCTGACCTTCTACAGGTGCACCATAGAGAGGATCCTGACCTTCTACTGGTGCTCCATAGAGAGCATCCTGACCTTCTACAGGTGCTCCATAGAGAGCATCCTGACCTACAGGTGCTCCATAGAGAGCATCCTGACCTTCTACAGGTGCTCCATAGAGAGGATCCTGACCTTCTACAGGTGCACCATAGAGAGGATCCTGACCTTCTACAGGTGCTCCATAGAGAGGATCCTGACCTTCTACAGGTGCTCCATAGAGAGTATCCTGACTGGCTGCATCACGGCCTGGTACGGCAGCTGCACCGCCCTCAACCGTAAGGCTTTACAGAGGGTGGTGAAAACTGCACAGCACATCACCAGGACGGAGCTGCCATCCATGGAGGACCTGCACTCCCATCACCCAAGCAACAAACTGTTCTGTCTGCTGCCGTCTGGCAGGCGGTACCGCAGCATCCGGACTAAAACCACCAGACTCAGGGACAGTTTCATCCCACAGGCCATAAGACTATTGAACACCTGAACTTTTGAAACAATATCCATAACATTCATCTGGCTGCAACTTAGAAATTATTTATCTAATATATCATATTCCAATCACTTGTATATAGACTCTCCTCCACCGGACATCCCCCTTGCCCCTCACACCCTTTGCTCCCCGGGCGCTGTGCAATAGCTGCCCACTGCTCCTAGTACTAGGATGGGTTAAATGCAGAGGCCACATGTCACTCTGTGTGCTGTGTGCTCTGCATGTGTGACCATTAAAGAGGGTTTCATCCCTCTGAGTCTATCTATCTTCTATCTTATTGCACTATTTCACTATTTTACAAAACAATGTTGTATTTACTTGCACTTCTACCAGGTAGTACCAGCAACATATGTTCAATGTATATAGTGGACAAGAGAGCCCTGCAGAGAGTGATTAGGATGGCAGAGAAAACCATCAGCTGCCCCCTGCCCTCTCTGGAACACATCTCCACCTCCCGCTGCCTCAGCAGAGCAAATCAAATACTAAAGGACAGCTCTCACCCAGGTCACAGACTGTTCTCTCTCCTGCCTTCTGGGAGGAGAGACAGGAGCTTCAAGTCACGGACAAACAGACTCAAAAACAGTTTCTACCCCTGGGCCGTCAGGCTGCTCAACCACCACACATAATGCAATAACCGTAACCATCTTCACACATATACATACTTTGAATGCACTTTAAAAATTAAAAACTATTTTTATATCAATATTTTTAACTATGTATTCCCCCCGTATGATTGCTTATGTTGTCTGTCCTACTGCCGTGTTTTTAAATGTTATGTATGTCTAGTTTTTGCACTCTGAATCTCGTTGTATTTTTTGTATAATGACAATAAAAGGCTTTAACTTTAACTTTTTAACTTTATATAATCAATATATTCAGAAGGATAAATAACAATTCATCTTTAGCTGCTACTGACCAACTAGAACTACAGTTTTGTTGTCAAACACATGCAGTTCAGTGATAACAGAGTATGTTCACGTCACACGAGGCCGCCTCAAAAAGAAAGAATACAAAATAAACCATTATTTTTGGATGAAATGCCAAAGCAGGCCCTGCTCAGCATGTGGACACAGTAACAAGTAAAATATCTGCTTCCAAATTGTAGTGAAGTAATAGTATCGAGAGCCAAGTCTGCTCTTATTGGCTAAATGGCTGGCTCTGTTGTGATCGGTCAACCACTTAGAAGTGTCCTGCCCCTTAGCCTATCACGCACAATGTGTTGGAGCCCTAGCCAATAGGATCACAAGTGATTCATAGCTATGGCACAAAGACGTTGATCAGATATGTTGTCCCTGTCTGCCTCTACTACTGTCCCCATCAAGCCATGTGTAAGTCTCTTTCTGTAAAAGTACAAATATGTTCAAACAGCTTACACAGACCCACCTTCATAATATTCATGTTTACACAGCAGTAAATATGGCGGACCCCTGGGCCTCCAGCTGTGCCTTAACCCCTCAACTTCCCTTACACATGACATATTGTCATTACACACACCTTAGTTACTAGTGACTTCCCAATTCCAGTTTGCAGTTCAAATGGACTTGCTCTGTTTCTTATCTGAGGTGATTCAAGATTCAACAAATGTTTCTTAGTGAAGTCAGATTTTTGTATAGGCCACATGAACCTGAAGAGTGGGGGTCCTTTATTTATGTCTTTGTGTAAACTTCCATAAGGGGTAGAAAGGGAAATGCTGGAAACTGAGAGGATCAGTCCAATCTATTTGTGCTCTTTGCACACGTGTGCTCCTCTTGTTTTTCGCCTTGAAGAGGCACAGGTTGGGTCTTGCATGGTGGACCTGCGACCGTAAAGCACTATCCTTTATCCCTGACTTTTGGGCGGTGCAATATATCTGTGTCCCCCGTCCCCCTGCTGAGAGATTCCAGAGGCTCCTCTCTTGGCCTCTTAGGGCTCCTGGGTCACTCGTTTGTCATCACGACCTTTGACCCCTGCAGGCCAGTGTGCCGGGAGGAATGTGGGAGATGTTTACTTCGCGGAGACTGATGGTGTCCAGGTGGCGCTTCATTCTCTCTTTTTTTCTCGATCTTGTGTTTTTTCCCTGAACCAGGCATCTTGAAAGCCCTACCACTGCTGCATGCAGCCAGCATGGTGAGTAATGCATCTGTAGAGCAATAGTGCTAACACTATTCCTGGTAGCACCAGTGCTTCCCAACACCAGAGTCCTACCTGGGTCTTTAGTTTCAGCTCTGTTTGTGTCAGTAAGGATCTGGACTGTTTTGCCTGGAAGGTACTGAGAGAGAGAGTTATTGATTGGCCATCTGTCTGGGTCTGGTCAGAGAACACACTCATCCAGAGCTCCACTTCCCAGAGTGTGTCAGCCCTCAGCCTGGCTAGACAGAGAGGGCATTCAGTAATAGGTAATGGACCCCCACTTCAACATGGTGCCATCTATCACTCTCTCACCCGACCTTCCCAGTGGCTCCTCGCTGGGTCCTCATCTACTGGAAACTCTTGGAAAGTTTCCTGCCCTCCTCGGCCCCCCTCCCCCTCGCCCCTCTAAAGAGCCCATTAAACAGTGTTGTAATGCAAACAGTAAGTCCAAAGAGAGCGAGGGCCAGGTGTCGGGTGCGGAGGGGATGAGCGTCTAATGCAGCCATTACGAGTGGCGGGGAGGGTGGGTGGATTATCATAAAAGCATCTCCCCTCCCTCTAATGTGGACATGTCTGATCAATACCAGACTCCAGGGAGAGGATGGAGGGATGCAGGATGGAGGCTGAGGGAACCGCTTTATATTTCTCTCTGCCGTGAACGCAATGTCGCCTCGGCATGGCAGCGACACAAAGCCAAATGTTTTTGTTATCCGATGCAATATATTAGTTATAATTAGTTATTATTTGACTTATTATTATTTATTATTATTTTTGCTACATATTCTTCTTTCTGTGTCTGTATGCACAACGTATACCAAAGCAAATTCCTCGTATGTGTAAACCTACTTGGTAATAAAACCGATTCTGATTCTGACTTGGAATTGAATATGCTACCAGTGTAACCACACAGCTGCCCACAAAAGCAGTGTGTCTGTGTGTATGTGGGGGGGGGCTGTTTTTGTTTCTGTTAATGCCTTCCCCTGCAGGTGTGTTCAGCATGTCCTCTGGAGGGCAGATTGTATTCTCACCATCAGTGACAGGCAGCTGCTTCTCATCGCTTTCTGTCATATGCCCCCCTCTCACTGCTCGAGGCTGAAAACAGTGAGATGACACGTATTGGAGAACACCCTCATCACATGGGACACTCTGTTGACCCACAGAAAGTAAGTGTGAGGATAGATGGCAGTCACAGTTGAAGTGGGAGAGCAGTCTGTCTTCAGTGTGGCTGATATTGTCAGTATAGTTTTATAACAATACACTTATTACATTTCCCACAGAGGATCAATCCCAGATAGAGTTTCAAGCAGTCCTGTCTGCGACGCTCATTCTGTGTTTACCTTATACTGTAGTTCCCTGCACAGCTAAACGCTGCTATCTAGCCAGTAGGATGTATAAATGCTGAAATAACATTACTGTATGTTCTATGATTTACTCCATACATGTATATAATATAATAAAACAAACCATTGTCTTGGAGGGGTGCTGCGCCCCGCCAACGGAGCCCCGCGCCCCCCCTGAAATTCAAGGTGTTTAAAACATTTTTTATTTAATTTATTTTAATTTTTAATAATTTTTTATATATATATAGCACCAACTTGCAACTAATCTATATCTACTGTCACTTTTCACATTGAACATGTGCTCTTTTATTAAATAAACTAAACGCTTTCATTTTAAGTTGTGAGTTTAGTGTTCTCATTCATAACACTCCGTTCGATGTCTCACTATGGGATGCGCCTCATCGCGGAGCAAACAGAAGCATCAATCTCATTACGCCAATCCTGATTGGCTGGTGATCTTGACGTCAACGTCAGGGGAAATCACCCCCTATAAGTAGTCTGCGCCACGACGCATGCGTCATTCAAACACCTCTTCTCGCTTCAGAGCACATCTCTAATGGTAGCCGGGCTAGCTTAACAGTCCACAGACTGAACCCAAGCTAATTTCGGTCGACGGGCGTTAGCCGGCTACCCTATTCTGCCTCGCAGAAGAGTATAGTACTAACACACCAGTTAGTATTATAATCAACCTTGCCGTTCTTCCTCTGGAGTAAGGTAAGGTTTTGATTCTCAAGTTAGCAACACACCCGTTGCCAGCTTGTGTTTTTTTCCCTCACTGCCGACACCACGGTAGCGAGGACGTTTTTTCTTTTCTCTTCTCACGGAGGAGAAAAGGATTAAAAGAATATTACCACACCAGGTAATATTCTTTGAGGAAAAAGACCCACACTGTCCTTTTTTCTCCGGATTAAAGACAGATTGGTAACACCTTTTTTTCTCGACGTACCTGTTAAGAGCGGGTCCTCTCCACGCCTCGTGGCGAACGAGATGGACGCCTCTCTCCCTCACACCAGAGGAGTCAGGAACTCGGAGGCTCGGCTCTGCGGCTGCGGGTTGAAAGTGTCAGGCACAGACTCACACCAGATCTGTTCGTCCTGCCTCCGGCTGGAACACACCCAGGAGGCCATTGACAACCCCGGTTTGTGCGGGCATTGTGCCCGCTTCACTATGAAGAGCCTCCGCCGAAGGTTAGCACAACAAGCTAGCCTGTCGGGACAGGACCCCCTCATGTCCACTGGTTTGCCGGCTGGCAATCAAGACACGGGGGCGTCCGCCGCAGAGATGGAGCCCCTCACTGGGTCGGTCTGGGGCTCATCGACAGCGGCAGCCGCAGAACCGGAATCCCGCGCCATATCAGGCCGAGACCCGGTGGCGGCAAGAGACGCGGGAACGGGACCCCACGCTTTACCAAGCTGGGGCTCCCCGCTGGACCTCACCATGGTTTCACCCGCGGAAGATGTCCTAGAGTTAGACTACATGGAGGACGAAGAGGATACCTATGAGTTCCTCCTGTCTGACTCGGATGAGCAGGAAGACGACATCTTCATGTCATCGGCTCAGGCTGGTAGCGGCTCACCTTCGACCAAAGGTGGGCCCGTCACCAAGCAGGAACCCCACGCTGCCAGCAAAGTCGGACCGTTTTCAGTCAGCAATGACTGAAAAGGCCCACAAAGCGGCAGCGTTGTCCGCCAGGGTCCTGAACGTGTCCTCGCTGTTAACCGCCTACCAAGCGGAGCTCTGCGAGGACCTGTCGGGTAACCCGGGGGCAGCCCACCCGAGTCCCCAGCCCAGGCTGGAAACAAGGGCAAGTTGGCCGAGAAAATCTCCGGTTCCGGCTGCAGCTCAGGCTCAGCCAACCCAGAATTTCGGCCAGCAGTCGAGGAAGAAGAAGCGAGCGGCGTGACAGCCCCTCCTTCTCCTCTCCGTGAATGTGTTCCCGCCGCCTCGAGAGATGCCTAAACACCATCCTCAAGTCTGCACAAACACATGTCACACGTTGGTTGATTCCTCTGTCATTAAACATTTGCCGCTGACGCATCCAGGCTTCAGGCCGAGGGCGCAGCTCAAAAAAATGAAAAGAAAATCAATAAAACCAATAAGCAGCCCGCCAATTTTCTCCCCTTTTGAGAGCAGCTACGGCATCTCTCAAAAGGCGGATTATTGACGGGTCTGTGAAGGCACCACCGCCACGCGCAGTGCCGGCTGGGGCTTTAAGGGCACCACCATCACGCGCATGCGCAGTGCCGGCTGGGGTCGTGAAGGCACCACCGTCACACGCATGTGCAGTGCCGGCTGGAGCTGTAAAGGCACCACCGTCACATGCATGCGCAGTGCCGGCTGGAGCCGTAAGCGTGACATCTCAGCTGGCTCTAAGGAGCATACAGCAGGAGATACTCACGACACCCAAGCTGCCTCGAACTCTGCTCGGTTTAAAACACCGAAGACGCAGAGGTCGCAGCCCACCCCGAGTCCCCAGCCCAGGCAGGAGACGAGGGCGAGTTGGCCTAGAAAATCTCCGGTTCTGGCTGCAGCCCAGGCGCAGCCAACCCAGAATTTCGGCCAGCAGTCGAGGAAGAAGAAGCGAGCGGCCTGACAGCCCCTCCTTCTCCCCTCTGTGACAGAGCTGGAAGTTCTTTCCCCGGCTCTAAACGTGTCCCCGCTGCCTCGAGAGATGCCTCAACGTCATCCTCAAGTCCGCATAAAACACATGTCACATCTTTGTTGTTTAAATAAACCATTTTCCGCTGACGCATCCAGGCTTCGGCCAAGGGCGCAGCTCAAAAAAAAATGAAAAGAAAAACAATAAACGGTCTGTGAAGGCTCCACCGTCACGCGCATGCACAGTGCCGGCTAGAGCTGTAAAGGACAGCCCGCCAATTCTTCCCCTTTTGAGAGCAGCTACGGCATCTCTCAAGAGGCGGATTATTGACGGGTCCGTGAAGCCACCGCCACGCGCAGTGCCGGCTGGGGCTTTAAGGGCACCACCGCCACGCACATGCGCAGTGCCCGGCTGGGGTCGTGAAGGCTCCACCGTCTCGCGCATGCACAGTGCCGGCTGGAGCTGTAAGGGCACCTCCGTCATGCGCATGCGCAGTGCCGGCCGGAGCCGTAAGCGTGACATCCCAGCTGGCTCTAAGGAGCATACAGCAGGAGATACTCACGATGTCTGCCTGGGCTTCTCAAAACAGTCATACTTTATCTGTTTTCACAAACCCAGAGAGAGTCAACCCCACATTCTGGAGAGAGAGGTTCTCTCTCTCCTAGAAAGAAGGGTTTTATCTATAATGCCCACCGAGCGGAGTCAGATTACGGGGGAAAATGTCCTCGTAAAGCACCCACTCAACATGGGCCTCATAATAAAACTAAACCCCGAACGCCACGGCGTGCGGAGAGTTTTGGTTATTATGTAATGCGTAGTGGCACTACACCCGACTTTTCTAGTGCGGGACGCGCCTACGGGTGCTGTCCTTTCACGGAAGGTGGTCACCACGGACGCAGGTCAGACGGGCTGACAGGGGACTTACGAAGGTCGCCCGGTGAGAGGTCCCTAGAGCAGAGACCTCCAGCGGGCACACGTAAACTACCCGGAGCTTTTAGCGGTGTTCCCCACCCAAAAACGCTTCCTGCCTTCTCTCAGAGGACACCATGTCCTCGTGAGGACAGACAACACGATATCGTGTATGAACCGCCAGGGGAGGTTGCGGTGTCTCCAGTCACACACACTGGCACACAAACTGATCCCTTGGAGCGGCAGACGTCTCCTCTCCCTGAGAGCGACACAGGTACCGGGAGTTATGCACCTCTGGACAGAATTACTGTCCAGAGGTGCACCACTCTATGCAGACTGGACTCCTCATCCAAGGATCGGGAGTCCGCTGTGGGTGCGTTACGGCGGAGCCGCGTTAAGTCTGTTCGCAAAAGGAGAAAATGCTCAATGAGCTGTTCTCTTTAATGCACGATTTAAACGCACTGTTAGGCGGGGACGCACTCGTACACGATTGACCTCCGGGTCCTCTGTGCGTGTTCCCACCCCTGGCTCTGTTACCCCCAACTCTGGCCAGAGTGAAGGAGCAACGCCACACACTTACTCTGATGTTTCCGCACTAGCCCGCAATGTACGGGCTGGCGGAGATATATCAGCTGTTGTGCGGGCAGCCATGGCAGCCCCCACCACGCAGGGACAGATTGTCTCACGCGGGGGGGGGGGGGGGGGGGGCGATCCTTCACCCACGCCCAGAGCGCGGGGCACTATGGGCCTGACCCGTGAGTGGTACAATCTGAATACAGTGGGACTCCCTCAGAAGGTGATAAACACTATTCAGAGTGCGAGAGCTTCCTCCACCAGGTCTCTTTACGACTGTAAGTGGAGGGTGTTTGAGGAGTGGTGCCTTCAAGAAGGACACATCTCTTTTCAATGTCCTGTCGGGGTGATTTTATCATTCCTACAGGACTTGATCGATAAACACAGAGCTTTCTCCACGATCAAGGTGTACCTGGCTGCTATTGCTGCATGCCATGTGGGCTTTGAGGGTAAGACGGCTAGCCAACATCCTTTGGTTTGCCGTTTTATGAAGGGAGCGCGCAGGCTCCTCCCTGTTTCCAGGTCGCTGGTGCCCTTATGGGACCTGGCAGTGGTTTTGAATGGGCTCAGAATGACCCCATTTGAAACCCCTGGAAGGAGCTGACATGAAACATCTGTCACTCAAGACAGTGCTGTTACTGGCCCTGGCATCCGCTAAACGGGTCAGTGATATCCATGCACTGTCTGTACATCCCTCATGCACTCAGTTCGCCCCAGGGCAAACGACAGTGTTGTTGAAACCCAACCCTGCCTTTACACCAAAGGTGGTTGGTTCGTGTACCCCGATTGACATTGAGGCATTTCCTCCGCAGCTGGTTTCCTCCGGGGAGCAGCAGCAGGATCTGTTGTGTCCAGTCCGGGCTTTACACACATATATGGACAGATCAAAAGAGCTTCGTCTTAATGACCAACTCTTCGTGTCCTGGGCTAAACCTCACAAGGGTAAGCCTGTTACTAAGCAACGGCTCTCCCACTGGATCGTGGAGGCGATTGCTTTGGCCTATACGAGTCAGAATCTGCAAGCACCTTCTGGTCTGCGGGCTCACTCGACTCGGGGCCTGGCTACATCCTGGGCTTTGTTCAAGGGTGTTTCCATCCAAGACATCTGTGCAGCGGCAAGCTGGTCTTCGCCGCTCACTTTTGTCCGCTTTACAGGCTAGACGTCTCCGCTCCAAGCGTGGCCCGAGCAGTGCTGGGCACCTTGTTGAGTCGGGACTCCACCTGTTAAATTCTGGTTGATCGGTGATCTTCGAGATAAGCTCGTCTGGCAATACGGGAGCTACAATATCCCATAGTGAGACATCGAACGGAGTGTTATGAATGAGAACTATAGGTTACTTACGTAACCCCAGTACTCTGGGTAACATGAAGTGAGATGTCTCACCAGACGGCCCTCCTTGCTATGGTGAAGCGAGAAGAGGTGCTTATTTTGAATGACGCATGCGTCGTGGCACAGGCTACTTATAGGGGGTGATTTCCCCTGACGTTGACGTCAAGATCACCAGCCAATCAGGATTGGCGTAATGAGATTGATGCTTCTGTTTGCTCCGCGATGAGGCGCATCCCATAGTGAGACATCTCACTTCATGTTACTCTGGGGTTACGTAAGTAACCTATAGTTTTCGACCCTAAGAAACACTGATCAATAACAGTAATCCACAAATGGAATGGAACCACGGCAAACTCCCCCCCCCCCCAGAACTACACATGCTGGCTATTGTGTGTTTCGCAACATGTTCTATGGCACGTCTCTTTATAAGGCGTTTCCGTATTTCCCACAATTAGAAATTGCCAGTATTAAACTGTGTACACCCTGGAGGTTTAGGGGATACGAAACACAAATCAAATGTAAAACATATAATTAATAAATGGGTGAATTAATATACCCACATGCCAGCTAAGGTCAGAAGAGCTTTATTTAACAGCTGGTCTTATGTCTGTGACCCCTCCTGTTGTTCATTGATGAGCCTGAAACATGCACTTGTCAAGGTTCAGAGGCAAATATGGCAATAGCCATCGATCATCTTAAGATAAGATATACTTTATTGATCCCAAGTTGGGAAATGTTTTTGTTACAGCAGCATGTACTACTTTGTTCTACTCCACTACAAGTCAGAGGTTAAACCTGGTATTTCTACTCATTATATTTATTTTAGTTACTTTGCAAATTCTGATTAATGATGTGAAATATAAACAACCCGTAAAGCAGACTTTAGTTACACCTGAGTCAAATTCAGGGAAGGTGATTGTCAAGTGCCAAAAGAAATTATGCAATATATTGGACGTTAAGTACTTTGTCAGACTTCATATTTATCTGTGGATAACCCCAACTTTTTTTTCTTACTCAAAAGAAGACCTTAACTTAAAGTATTCCTTAATGTTTAAATAAAGCCTTATTAGTTGGTCTGTTTTGCACATCCTCCTGTTAATATCTTTGGACGTCCTGCACTAAACTGTTTTATTGTAGAGATCACTACAGTATCTTCTTGATATTTTCAATTTTGTATATACTTGTATATAATTTTAAATATACTATATTTAAATGTTTTCATCAAATAAAACTTATTCAACAACAAAATTCAATAACGTGCTTTAACCACTAAGCGGTGCGGGTTAAAAAAACAGCGGTGTAGTTAATAAAAGATAATAATATCAAACATAATATGACTATTAACTTTATTGTGAAATTTGTGACATTTTATTGGAAAATACCGTTTCAGTCTCTCGATTTGAAGCTTATGCATTGTACCATGAACCTGTATAGACCTGTAACAGTCAACTGCATGAGGAGTTGGAAAGGTAGTAAATAATATCTTTTAAAACTACAAAAAAATCCCTTTCTATCAGCTGTCCACCATATGGTGTAAATATAACCTATTTATTTATAACCATATATCTACCTATTGGATCAAATATAAAAGTCAGCCGAATTAGTGTTGATACTGCAAGGAGACGTATTGTGTGAAAAGAAATGGAAGATGTTGTTTAATTGTTAATATATTTATGATCCACGTCACGTATTCAGTTTTGGCGGCATTTCTTCCAGTTTGTCAAAAGGTCTTCTGATCAGGGCTCAATAAATAAAGAACTACGGCAGATCTGTAATATTTAATGCAGCCGAACCGTGTATTACAATGCCGTTATGTGATGATTTTCAAAGAGAAAAGCAAGAACACTCGGAATAAAGTATTATTTTATTTAAAAACAAAAGTTTTTCCGATTTCATATCGCATAAACACCATCTCCCAACATACATTGCGGCTAAAACAATCTATGTTTTAGCCTATCAAAACCTCTGAAAAAAGAAAGGTGTCTCTCAGAATCGAAAGAGAAAAACCTATGGGAAAAACACAAAAGCATTGTCCACAATTTAAACCAATAAATGTCGTATAATTAAGAAGGATAAACTGATGTTTTTTAGTGGATGAGTACTGCAGATATCACTGTTAAATCCTTTGATCAGTGGTTTTATTATGAACACGTAGAGACCGGAAATACTGTTTTCAACCCGTAACTTTACATGGAGGCTGCCACATACCTCAAATCATCTTCGTAATATCTATCAAACTATAGATCCTACATATCTACTGGACGTGGATTCTAAAAGTACAATATACACTTCTACAATTTAGGATTTTACAGAGAGGGTTATTTGTAAATAAACTTTAAAACGTAATTATAGGACGTATTAAGCGCTTGAACAAACAACATATTTGGTCGTAATAAGGGCCTGAACAATCGGCCCATTTGGTCATATGACTTGGAGGACTTGTTGATATACAGAGTAGGTTTCAGTTATTTCATGAAAAAATGCTACAGCTCCTCAAGACCCACTGTGGTCACTGGGCAGCCCTTTAATGGACTATGACAGGGGTCGGCAACAGGCGGACCGTGGTCCGGATCCGGACCCAGGCGCCGACCTATACGGACCAAGCCCCCAGGAAGTGCGCCGGACTCAGATGAAAATATTCGTGCTGGCCAAACGGCGGTACTACACTTCCGTTTGGTTGCCAGGCCCGGAAACACTTTTTCCCATTGACTTACATTGGGAAAGAGTGGTCTGTAAATCGTTGGATAATTTTTTTTAAACTAAATAAACTACCCAGTATGAACACTTGTATAGCCCTTATTAAAAACATTTGTTCCTCAAGTTGTACAAATGTGCTAATAACGTTATTCTGAGTTATTTCCCTCTGCATTATGAACGTGCATCTAACCCACGGGACAGCGCCGCCCGGCATGTTCATGTTACGTGTCCCACCATTCAGAGCACGCTGTGCTCACAGGGAGGGTGGGGGCTGGAGCTATTGGAGCTACAACGAGCCGTTAAAGGCAGAGAGTGAAATTCAGTGAATACACGTAGTTTACAGAGATGCTGTTTGAGAAACCAATGTGAGTTGCGTTTATCTTTACCCATGGATGCACAATAAGAACGGACCCATATCGTCTTACTGCCAGCCCACGGAGCTGTAATAATGGATATATTACACATGTTTGCTGTAATTCATTATCATACTACATGGGCTGTATGATTAAATATTGTACCGTAAATGTTGTATTAAATAAAGTTAATATTACTTATTATAAGTATATATATATATATATACACAGTGCAATAATTCTTTCATGCTAAATGAAGCTCTGTTGCTTGGATATCACTAGATCCTGTTACAGCGTAATATAAGTACATAACGATTGATGTCACATTAGCATAATTACTAGCTAGCCGCTAGCTGCCGCCTCGTTAATATCAAATCCATCATAATAACAACCATTACCATGCTGTCATGAACGTGCGGTGCTGTGTGTACGCAAATTGACGTGCTTGATGTGAACGAGCATTTTGGTTAAAGTTGCGCACGTTCTATGAGTGCACATACGGGTACTGCTCAGGCATGCCGGGTAATCTGTGACGTTTCACTCTCTCAAAAGTTGGGCTATTTTATCATCATGCGCCAATGAGCAACTCTCATAGGAATTAATGAGGCCCCGCCTCCCACGCTGTATCCAGTTCTTATTATACATCCATGATACGGACCCGGAGCTATAATCAATACTTAATATGGGAGTTGTCCGTCAGTCCGACTGACGGACAACTTCTCACTTCAAAAAAGAAGACCGCAAAAATAATTAAACAAGCGAGTACCTGTTTTTCCTGGCCAAGGACAGGTTACTTGAACACAACACCAGCGTAACGTGTCTTCACGTGGTATATGTCTCGTCTGAAAGGAGTGCTGACAGAGAGCACCGGAACGCTGCTCCAGCTCTTCAAATATTGCAGTACCCATAAAGAGCCGTACACATGCCGCAGTGTTTGCGTGGCTGTGTCTTTAGTTGTAAGCACAGTGGCGATCTGTTGTTATTAGCATCTGGTTAGCTAGCTATGCTAACGAATTTAAAGAGCTTTTTCTACAACCAGGTGGAATCGAGCTCTCTCCTGAGAGGCTCAAATAACCTCAGCTCAGTGAGGTTAAGGCACACCTTGATATGATCATTAAAGTTATTAATGAGACTAAATGAAAAACAAGTATAAAATACTATAGGCCTATGACAGTAACAAAAAAGTTGTTAACAACAACAAGAATATAGTTTAAAAGGGGAGTGATTTGTAAAATATCCAGAAAGAAAAATCTGCATACAGTTCTGTTTCATATGGGTGTTGAGAGATGTATCCATAGATCTCTTCATGTTGCTCTCAAAGTGCACCAGATTGATGCTTTTAACTTCAATATTTAAAAAAAAAATCTTCCCGAGGAGGTTAGGTCCCCCCCCCCACACACTTAAATCATGTTCACATGGATAGGATACTAAATACATTTGCACACATCTTATGTCCATATCTTTCTGTTTTGGTGGTCACGCCACACCGTGCACATGCATGCATGCGCGAGTCATAGTGAGATATCTGGATTAAGGGAAATGGAAACACTTTTCAAACTGCTTTCCATGCGACAATATTCCATTAGGAAATGTATTTATCTAGTGTATTTCCAATGTAAACGATTGAGATACGCAATTTATTTTTGAAATACGCGCCTAATGACCTTGGGCGCTTCCATCGATCCGGACTTTCCCAGTGAAGTCACTGTGTGGGTACGGCTTCCTGGGCCAAAGCTCAATACAGCTCCAACAAAAGAAAATGGTCGTCGTCAGGAGCGTATTGTATTGCTGCACAAATGGTTTTTATACAAAGAAAAAAGTACATTTCCATAGGCTGCCACTAAAGATGAGAAGCTGCTCAAAGCATGGGTTATTTCCATGAAATGGTCTGATCCGCCGCTGAATCAGTACGCACGTGTGTGCAGCGAACACTTTACAAATGACGATTATGTCCACAAAATTTTTGAGTCTGGATGCCTGGTTCAATACAAAACATCGGATTTGAAGCCAGGATCTGTTCCCACAATATTCGATTTCTCATCGTATGCAGTCGGGAACACCGACCGTCCCAGCACGTCGGCCGCGCAAGACAATGACACCAGTGTCAACAAACGTGAAGTTCGAGCCACCAAACGAGTTGCTTCAGCTGCAGAGAGAGAGGTAAATATTGCAGCACTACCAGATTACTAGCTCACACATGTATTTACTGAAAGTGTGACCTTATTAATTTATATATATATATGTAATGGGTTGTCAAGTTAACGCGTTAAAAAAAAATTAACGCCACTAATTATTTTAACGCGATTAACGCATGTATATTTTTTTCCTCGCCGCCCCGTAGTTTCAGAGCGCATCGAGTTTAAAATACCATCTACAAGCTGATGCTGACAGCCCCACTCCTGCCGCCCGCTTGTGGCAGACCACACTTCCACGCTCACCGGCAGGCACCGACTGGCCATCGGGAGGACCGGGAGGGTGTGTGTATGTGGGCCCGAGCGAGCGAGAGAGAGACCTTACGTGCATTGTTGTTGTTAGCATCTGGTGCTAGCTAGCTGCGCTAACGGATATAAGGAGCTGTTTAAATGAAAACAGACGAGCGACATTTCGCCACAACTGCGCCGAGCACTTGACTTTATGCAGGAAGCCAGACAAGCGGGACATTGTACGGAAGTCAGCACTCAGCACGGATAGTGCAACATGATTGCAGCGTCCAGGCAGCTCCCCGTTCGAGCATAATATGCCTTGAGTTGCACATAGCTCCAACGATCCATCACACACACACCACCCACACCCCCACACACACACACACACACACACACACACACACACGTATTGTAGAGAGAGGTTCCAGGTTGAATTGAACGAATATTTAATGTTAAGAGGTTGTGTGTTTAATATTCATGAGAATATTTGTCATTGTTCAAATGATAATAATATTAGCATAAAGCATATTTGTCCACTCATATGTTGATAAGAGTATTAAAAACTTGAAAAATATTCCTCTAAGGTACATTTAGAACAGATAAAAAATGTGCGATTAATTTGCGATTAATCGCGATTAACTATTTTAATCGACTGACAGCCCTAGTAATAATGTACTGGAACTGGTGGTATCCCACTCATGCGAGTTCAGAACCGTCCATACTTTCGGCGGATTCCGGATCGTATGCCACTCTAGTATTAGACCGAATCGGTTTCATAAGCATAGGCCTGGGATGCCTGGTAACTGTGATAATAATATAATAATAATAATCAATTTTATATAGCGCTTTTCTGAACCCAAAGACGCTTTACATTTGGGAGGGAGGGTAGACAAACAAAACAAAAACAAAGACAGAACCAAAAAGAAACAAAACACACAGAAAAGCAGTCAGGAGGAAGTTGATTGAGAGGGGGGGGGGCTTATGGATAGAGAGTTGAAGAGGTGGGTTTTGAGGCGGGACTGGAACATGAGGGACTCAGACTCACGGAGGTCTTGGTGGGGAGTTCCAGAGCTTCGGGGCTGCCACAGAGAGGCTCTATCCCCGAAGCTCCGGAGTTTGGCCTTGGAGATTGAAAAAATCCACCGGCTGAGGAGGATCTGAGGGACCGGGGTGGTTGGTAGAGGGTGAGGAGTCATGAGGTAGGGGGGGGCGATGGTGCAGGGCTTTGTAAGTGAGACCAGGAGTTTGTATTGGATGCGGTGAAACAGGGAGCCAGTGGAGTTCTTTGAGGACCGGGTGATGTGATGCCATGATTTGGTGTGGGTGAGGAGTCTGACGGCTGCGTTCTGGACACGCTGGAGTCTATTGAGGGAGGGGAGCTGATGCCGTATAGGAGGGAGTGCAATAGTCAGGCGGCGGAGGGAATGAAGGCGTGAATGAGTCGCTCAGCTGCAGGCGGGAGAGAGAGTGGACGGAGTTTGGCAATATTGCGGAGGTGAAAAAATGAGATTTTTACAATATTACGGATGTGGGGCTCGAGGGAGAGGTGGGGTCAAAATCACCCAAGTTTGCGTGCCTGGGTGGAGGGGGAAACAGGGGTGCCATCAATGGTGACTGTCAGGTTGGGGTTTTTGCTGAGGGTAGATGCTTCCACATCCTCATCTCTCCCCGCAATAGTCAAATTCATCGTTCAAAACAAAACGTCGATCTCATTGTAAAATTCCTCCATCGCTGCCATATCTGCCACGTTGTGTTGACTTCCTGTATGGATACCCGGAGCGAGGACCCACACAGTGACGTCACCATTTGGGACTCCCCTAATGGCGCGGCCTGGTCCCGGAATTCCCCACCCGGCCGGCGGATAATTAATTTTCTTTTGGCGAGTAATATCATATACAATAAATATTACGATCAATATCCATTGTAAAATGAATAAACTACACGGAATATTATAGCTGTAATGGTGTTTCCTTTCCCCTTTAAGAGGTTGCTTTTTCTTTGCACAGCATGAAAGAAAGTCCAAATGAATGGGCTGTGATTTTAGTTTTTTTAAGCAGAGGTTGAGTTCAATAATTTGTACGACCCTCGGAGGATGTTGTAAAAATGTAAAGGAAAAAGGTTCCCCGCCCCTGCTGTAAATAATAATAAAAACCCTTGATTTATAACTTAACATCTCTGTCTCCTATTGATCTGAGTATATTATAAAGAATAGCCAGTTAATTGAAGCATTATAGCACAGGCCTTTGTCAGATGGTATATTACGCTGTTTTTTCGCTTCGAATAGTTCTCTTTTTCACCATACCTGTGTTTGCATCACTGTAACCAATGAGCACCTGCATGTGTATGAGAATAGCCCTGACTCCATGTCAGACCAGATTTACAAACTCCTGGCAGGACAAGCTCCAGCTCAATTATCACACTGAATTTAAACAAAGTGAGTGAGGGCTGCAATATAAGAGGGAAAGAAAGAGAAACTTTAAACTGTTCATTTGTTATGATGTGTAAAGACTGATATTGTTCTATAATCTATGAAACTGTTAAAGAGCCTGTGACACGAGTTTCCCCCATCATCCAAACCCATCAATTTGAGTAAATATTGTCCCCTTGAAAACCGTTACTGAACTGATTTTGGATATTGTACTTTGATAACCATTAATCTGCCCTTCAATGTTGACAATTTTCTGGATCTCTGAACTGGCCCTGTACTACGAAGCCAGTTCAACATACCCTGGATATGTTTGAGTAACAAACAAACTAACAACAACAAACTAACACACGAGATCTCGCTAAGCGGTCCTACGACGCTGGTTATCAACTCGGTAAATCAAGCCAGGGTTTCTCTCTCCAGCTGAGAGCGCGTTCACGTCTAAGACACGAGTGGATCTGACTTTAATTACATTTGACTCGAGTGTTTCGTCAACATAATGTGTTGCTTAAAATAATACTTCTGCATCCAGTATGTGACACTGTAACGGAGCCTACACACGGCGGCGTGTGTTGCCGCTGTCGTGTAAAAGCTTATGCGTTCTGTCAGTACGTCGTGCGCTGGCTGGATGCCATTTATTTTGTTTTATACAATTGAAAAGGCTCATTTTTTTTTAATAACCTGTTTTATTCCTACATTTTCAGCCCTTTTACCGGCCCCTACACACGGCGGCGTGCGTTGCCGCTTGGCGGTGGGCGTGTCTTGAGCTTGGGGAGTCAACGCGAGCAACCCGACCAACAACCAACCACATGAATGTCCCGCCCCGGACATACAAAGCAAAGCATTCATGCTGCATGCTGGCTAAATATACTGTCTATGCTTGCTAGCTGTCCATTCAAACGAAATACACTGTAGTCCCCACATGCTTCAAACACTCGTCACACCATCGTTCCTGTCCCCAAAAAGTCTAAAATCACCAGCCTCAACGACTGCCGCCCAGTAGCACTCACCTCCATCATCAAGAAGTGCTTTGAGCGGTTAGTCAAAACCTTCTACCTCCTCCCTCCCTGACTCTCTGGACCCCCTGCAGTTTGCCTACAGAGCAAACAGGTCCAGACCATCCACACTGCCCTCTCACACCTGGACCAGAGGAACACATATGTGAGAATGCTGTTCATTGATTACAGTTCAGCCTTCAACACCATTGTGCCCTCCAAGCTGGACATCAAGCTCAGAGACCTCGGGCTCAACAGCGCCCTCTGTGACTGGATCCTGAACTTCCTGACGGGCAGACCCCAGGCAGTGCGGGTGGGAAACATCACATCTCCACCCTGATCCTCAACACCGGAGCCCCTCAAGGCTGCGTGCTCAGCCCTCTCGTCTACTCCCTGTTCACTCACGACTGTGTGGTCACACACAGCTCCAACACCATCGTGAAGTTTGCTGATGACACACCGTCATCGGCCAGATCACCGACGGCGACGAGACGCGTACAGAGAAGGTCGAGAACCTGACATCTTGGTGCCAGGATAACAACCTCCATCTCAACGTCAGCAAAACAAAGGAGCTGGTTGTGGATTACAGGAAGCAGCAGAGAGAGGGACACGCCCCCATCGTCATCAATGGGACTACGGTGGAGAGAGTCAGCAGCTTCAGGTTCCTCGGTGTCCACATCACTGAGGACCTGACATGGACTCTTCACACCACCACCATCACCAAGAAAGCTCGACAGGTGCACCATAGAGAGGATCCTGACCTTCTACAGGTGCTCCTAGAGAGGATCCTGACCTTCTACAGGTGCTCCATAGAGAGCATCCTGACCTTCTACAGGTGCACCATAGAGAGGGTCCTGACCTTCTACAGGTGCACCATAGAGAGGATCCTGACCTTCTACAGGTGCTCCATAGAGAGGATCCTGACCTTCTACAGGTGCACCATAGAGAGCATCCTGACCTTCTACAGGTGCTCCATAGAGAGCATCCTGACCTTCTACAGGTGCACCATAGAGAGGATCCTGACCTTCTACTGGTGCTCCATAGAGAGCATCCTGACCTTCTACAGGTGCTCCATAGAGAGCATCCTGACCTACAGGTGCTCCATAGAGAGCATCCTGACCTTCTACAGGTGCTCCATAGAGAGGATCCTGACCTTCTACAGGTGCACCATAGAGAGGATCCTGACCTTCTACAGGTGCTCCATAGAGAGGATCCTGACCTTCTACAGGTGCTCCATAGAGAGTATCCTGACTGGCTGCATCACGGCCTGGTACGGCAGCTGCACCGCCCTCAACCGTAAGGCTTTACAGAGGGTGGTGAAAACTGCACAGCACATCACCAGGACGGAGCTGCCATCCATGGAGGACCTGCACTCCCATCACCCAAGCAACAAACTGTTCTGTCTGCTGCCGTCTGGCAGGCGGTACCGCAGCATCCGGACTAAAACCACCAGACTCAGGGACAGTCTCATCCCACAGGCCATCAGACCGTTAAACACCTGCACTTCTGAAAGGACATCCATAACATTCATCTGGCTGCAACTGAGAAATTATTTATCTAATATATCATATTCTAATTACTTGTATTTGGACTCTCCTTCACCGGACATCCCCCTTGCCCCTCACACCCTTTGCTCCCCGGGCGCTGTGCAATAGCTGCCCACTGCTCCTAGTACTAGGATGGGTTAAATGCAGAGGCCACATGTCACTCTGTGTGCTGTGTGCTCTGCATGTGTGACCATTAAAGAGGGTTTCATCCCTCTGAGTCTATCTATCTTCTATCTTATTGCACTATTTCACTATTTTACAAAACAATGTTGTATTTACTTGCACTTCTACCAGGTAGTACCAGCAACATATGTTCAATGTATATAGTGGACAAGAGAGCCCTGCAGAGAGTGATTAGGATGGCAGAGAAAACCATCAGCTGCCCCCTGCCCTCTCTGGAACACATCTCCACCTCCCGCTGCCTCAGCAGAGCAAATCAAATACTAAAGGACAGCTCTCACCCAGGTCACAGACTGTTCTCTCTCCTGCCTTCTGGGAGGAGAGACAGGAGCTTCAAGTCACGGACAAACAGACTCAAAAACAGTTTCTACCCCTGGGCCGTCAGGCTGCTCAACCACCACACATAATGCAATAACCGTAACCATCTTCACACATATACATACTTTGAATGCACTTTAAAAATTAAAAACTATTTTTATATCAATATTTTTAACTATGTATTCCCCCCGTATGATTGCTTATGTTGTCTGTCCTATTGCCGTGTTTTTAAATGTTATGTATGTCTAGTTTTTGCACTCTGAATCTCGTTGTATTTTTTGTATAATGACAATAAAAGGCTTTAACTTTAACTTTTTAACTTTATATAATCAATATATTCAGAAGGATAAATAACAATTCATCTTTAGCTGCTACTGACCAACTAGAACTACAGTTTTGTTGTCAAACACATGCAGTTCAGTGATAACAGAGTATGTTCACGTCACACGAGGCCGCCTCAAAAAGAAAGAATACAAAATAAACCATTATTTTTGGATGAAATGCCAAAGCAGGCCCTGCTCAGCATGTGGACACAGTAACAAGTAAAATATCTGCTTCCAAATTGTAGTGAAGTAATAGTATCGAGAGCCAAGTCTGCTCTTATTGGCTAAATGGCTGGCTCTGTTGTGATCGGTCAACCACTTAGAAGTGTCCTGCCCCTTAGCCTATCACGCACAATGTGTTGGAGCCCTAGCCAATAGGATCACAAGTGATTCATAGCTATGGCACAAAGACGTTGATCAGATATGTTGTCCCTGTCTGCCTCTACTACTGTCCCCATCAAGCCATGTGTAAGTCTCTTTCTGTAAAAGTACAAATATGTTCAAACAGCTTACACAGACCCACCTTCATAATATTCATGTTTACACAGCAGTAAATATGGCGGACCCCTGGGCCTCCAGCTGTGCCTTAACCCCTCAACTTCCCTTACACATGACATATTGTCATTACACACACCTTAGTTACTAGTGACTTCCCAATTCCAGTTTGCAGTTCAAATGGACTTGCTCTGTTTCTTATCTGAGGTGATTCAAGATTCAACAAATGTTTCTTAGTGAAGTCAGATTTTTGTATAGGCCACATGAACCTGAAGAGTGGGGGTCCTTTATTTATGTCTTTGTGTAAACTTCCATAAGGGGTAGAAAGGGAAATGCTGGAAACTGAGAGGATCAGTCCAATCTATTTGTGCTCTTTGCACACGTGTGCTCCTCTTGTTTTTCGCCTTGAAGAGGCACAGGTTGGGTCTTGCATGGTGGACCTGCGACCGTAAAGCACTATCCTTTATCCCTGACTTTTGGGCGGTGCAATATATCTGTGTCCCCCGTCCCCCTGCTGAGAGATTCCAGAGGCTCCTCTCTTGGCCTCTTAGGGCTCCTGGGTCACTCGTTTGTCATCACGACCTTTGACCCCTGCAGGCCAGTGTGCCGGGAGGAATGTGGGAGATGTTTACTTCGCGGAGACTGATGGTGTCCAGGTGGCGCTTCATTCTCTCTTTTTTTCTCGATCTTGTGTTTTTTCCCTGAACCAGGCATCTTGAAAGCCCTACCACTGCTGCATGCAGCCAGCATGGTGAGTAATGCATCTGTAGAGCAATAGTGCTAACACTATTCCTGGTAGCACCAGTGCTTCCCAACACCAGAGTCCTACCTGGGTCTTTAGTTTCAGCTCTGTTTGTGTCAGTAAGGATCTGGACTGTTTTGCCTGGAAGGTACTGAGAGAGAGAGTTATTGATTGGCCATCTGTCTGGGTCTGGTCAGAGAACACACTCATCCAGAGCTCCACTTCCCAGAGTGTGTCAGCCCTCAGCCTGGCTAGACAGAGAGGGCATTCAGTAATAGGTAATGGACCCCCACTTCAACATGGTGCCATCTATCACTCTCTCACCCGACCTTCCCAGTGGCTCCTCGCTGGGTCCTCATCTACTGGAAACTCTTGGAAAGTTTCCTGCCCTCCTCGGCCCCCCTCCCCCTCGCCCCTCTAAAGAGCCCATTAAACAGTGTTGTAATGCAAACAGTAAGTCCAAAGAGAGCGAGGGCCAGGTGTCGGGTGCGGAGGGGATGAGCGTCTAATGCAGCCATTACGAGTGGCGGGGAGGGTGGGTGGATTATCATAAAAGCATCTCCCCTCCCTCTAATGTGGACATGTCTGATCAATACCAGACTCCAGGGAGAGGATGGAGGGATGCAGGATGGAGGCTGAGGGAACCGCTTTATATTTCTCTCTGCCGTGAACGCAATGTCGCCTCGGCATGGCAGCGACACAAAGCCAAATGTTTTTGTTATCCGATGCAATATATTAGTTATAATTAGTTATTATTTGACTTATTATTATTTATTATTATTTTTGCTACATATTCTTCTTTCTGTGTCTGTATGCACAACGTATACCAAAGCAAATTCCTCGTATGTGTAAACCTACTTGGTAATAAAACCGATTCTGATTCTGACTTGGAATTGAATATGCTACCAGTGTAACCACACAGCTGCCCACAAAAGCAGTGTGTCTGTGTGTATGTGGGGGGGGGCTGTTTTTGTTTCTGTTAATGCCTTCCCCTGCAGGTGTGTTCAGCATGTCCTCTGGAGGGCAGATTGTATTCTCACCATCAGTGACAGGCAGCTGCTTCTCATCGCTTTCTGTCATATGCCCCCCTCTCACTGCTCGAGGCTGAAAACAGTGAGATGACACGTATTGGAGAACACCCTCATCACATGGGACACTCTGTTGACCCACAGAAAGTAAGTGTGAGGATAGATGGCAGTCACAGTTGAAGTGGGAGAGCAGTCTGTCTTCAGTGTGGCTGATATTGTCAGTATAGTTTTATAACAATACACTTATTACATTTCCCACAGAGGATCAATCCCAGATAGAGTTTCAAGCAGTCCTGTCTGCGACGCTCATTCTGTGTTTACCTTATACTGTAGTTCCCTGCACAGCTAAACGCTGCTATCTAGCCAGTAGGATGTATAAATGCTGAAATAACATTACTGTATGTTCTATGATTTACTCCATACATGTATATAATATAATAAAACAAACCATTGTCTTGGAGGGGTGCTGCGCCCCGCCAACGGAGCCCCGCCCCCCCCTGAAATTCAAGGTGTTTAAAACATTTTTTATTTAATTTATTTTAATTTTAATAATTTTTTATATATATATAGCACCAACTTGCAACTAATCTATATCTACTGTCACTTTTCACATTGAACATGTGCTCTTTTATTAAATAAACTAAACGCTTTCATTTTAAGTTGTGAGTTTAGTGTTCTCATTCATAACACTCCGTTCGATGTCTCACTATGGGATGCGCCTCATCGCGGAGCAAACAGAAGCATCAATCTCATTACGCCAATCCTGATTGGCTGGTGATCTTGACGTCAACGTCAGGGGAAATCACCCCCTATAAGTAGTCTGCGCCACGACGCATGCGTCATTCAAACACCTCTTCTCGCTTCAGAGCACATCTCTAATGGTAGCCGGGCTAGCTTAACAGTCCACAGACTGAACCCAAGCTAATTTCGGTCGACGGGCGTTAGCCGGCTACCCTATTCTGCCTCGCAGAAGAGTATAGTACTAACACACCAGTTAGTATTATAATCAACCTTGCCGTTCTTCCTCTGGAGTAAGGTAAGGTTTTGATTCTCAAGTTAGCAACACACCCGTTGCCAGCTTGTGTTTTTTTCCCTCACTGCCGACACCACGGTAGCGAGGACGTTTTTTCTTTTCTCTTCTCACGGAGGAGAAAAGGATTAAAAGAATATTACCACACCAGGTAATATTCTTTGAGGAAAAAGACCCACACTGTCCTTTTTTCTCCGGATTAAAGACAGATTGGTAACACCTTTTTTCTCGACGTACCTGTTAAGAGCGGGTCCTCTCCACGCCTCGTGGCGAACGAGATGGACGCCTCTCTCCCTCACACCAGAGGAGTCAGGAACTCGGAGGCTCGGCTCTGCGGCTGCGGGTTGAAAGTGTCAGGCCACAGACTCACACCAGATCTGTTCGTCCTGCCTCCGGCTGGAACACACCCAGGAGGCCATTGACAACCCCGGTTTGTGCGGGCATTGTGCCCGCTTCACTATGAAGAGCCTCCGCCGAAGGTTAGCACAACAAGCTAGCCTGTCGGGACAGGACCCCCTCATGTCCACTGGTTTGCCGGCTGGCAATCAAGACACGGGGGCGTCCGCCGCAGAGATGGAGCCCCTCACTGGGTCGGTCTGGGGCTCATCGACAGCGGCAGCCGCAGAACCGGAATCCCGCGCCATATCAGGCCGAGACCCGGTGGCGGCAAGAGACGCGGGAACGGGACCCACGCTTTACCAAGCTGGGGCTCCCCTGGACCTCACCATGGTTTCACCCGCGGAAGATGTCCTAGAGTTAGACTACATGGAGGACGAAGAGGATACCTATGAGTTCCTCCTGTCTGACTCGGATGAGCAGGAAGACGACATCTTCATGTCATCGGCTCAGGCTGGTAGCGGCTCACCTTCGACCAAAGGTGGGCCCGTCACAAGCAGGAACCCCACGCTGCCAGCAAAGTCGGACCGTTTTCAGTCAGCAATGACTGAAAAGGCCCACAAAGCGGCAGCGTTGTCCGCCAGGGTCCTGAACGTGTCCTCGCTGTTAACCGCCTACCAAGCGGAGCTCTGCGAGGACCTGTCGGGTAACCCGGGGGCAGCCCACCCGAGTCCCCAGCCCAGGCTGGAAACAAGGGCAAGTTGGCCGAGAAAATCTCCGGTTCCGGCTGCAGCTCAGGCTCAGCCAACCCAGAATTTCGGCCAGCAGTCGAGGAAGAAGAAGCGAGCGGCGTGACAGCCCCTCCTTCTCCTCTCCGTGAATGTGTTCCCGCCGCCTCGAGAGATGCCTAACACCATCCTCAAGTCTGCACAAACACATGTCACACGTTGGTTGATTCCTCTGTCATTAAACATTTGCCGCTGACGCATCCAGGCTTCAGGCCGAGGGCGCAGCTCAAAAAAATGAAAAGAAATCAATAAAACCAATAAGCAGCCCGCCAATTTTCTCCCCTTTTGAGAGCAGCTACGGCATCTCTCAAAAGGCGGATTATTGACGGGTCTGTGAAGGCACCACCGTTACGCGCACGCGCAGTGCCGGCTGGGGCTTTAAGGGCACCACCATCACGCGCATGCGCAGTGCCGGCTGGGGTTGTGAAGGCTCCACCGTCACACGCAGGCGCAGTGCCAGCTGGAGCTGTAAGGGCACCACCGTCACGTGCATGCGCAGTGCCGGCTGGAGCCGTAAGCGTGACATCTCAGCTGGCTCTAAGGAGCATACAGCAGGAGATACTCACGACACCCAAGCTGCCTCGAACTCTGCTCGGTTTAAAACACCGAAGACGCAGAGGTCGCAGCCCACCCCGAGTCCCCAGCCCAGGCAGGAGACGAGGGCGAGTTGGCCTAGAAAATCTCCGGTTCTGGCTGCAGCCCAGGCGCAGCCAACCCAGAATTTCGGCCAGCAGTCGAGGAAGAAGAAGCGAGCGGCCTGACAGCCCCCCTTCTCCCCTCTGTGACAGAGCTGGAAGTTCTTTCCCCGGCTCTAAACGTGTCCCCGCTGCCTCGAGAGATGCCTCAACGTCATCCTCAAGTCCGCATAAAACACATGTCACATCTTTGTTGTTTAAATAAACCATTTTCCGCTGACGCATCCAGGCTTCGGCCAAGGGCGCAGCTCAAAAAAAATGAAAAGAAAAACAATAAACGGTCTGTGAAGGCTCCACCGTCACGCGCATGCACAGTGCCGGCTAGAGCTGTAAAGGACAGCCCGCCAATTCTTCCCCTTTTGAGAGCAGCTACGGCATCTCTCAAGAGGCGGATTATTGACGGGTCCGTGAAGCCACCGCCACGCGCAGTGCCGGCTGGGGCTTTAAGGGCACCACCGCCACGCACATGCGCAGTGCCGGCTGGGGTCGTGAAGGCTCCACCGTCTCGCGCATGCACAGTGCCGGCTGGAGCTGTAAGGGCACCTCCGTCATGCGCATGCGCAGTGCCGGCCGGAGCCGTAAGCGTGACATCCCAGCTGGCTCTAAGGAGCATACAGCAGGAGATACTCACGATGTCTGCCTGGGCTTCTCAAAACAGTCATACTTTATCTGTTTTCACAAACCCAGAGAGAGTCAACCCACATTCTGGAGAGAGAGGTTCTCTCTCTCCTAGAAAGAAGGGTTTTATCTATAATGCCCACCGAGCGGAGTCAGATTACGGGGGAAAATGTCCTCGTAAAGCACCCACTCAACATGGGCCTACATAATAAACTAAACCCCGAACGCCACGGCGTGCGGAGAGTTTTGGTTATTATGTAATGCGTAGTGGCACTACACCCGACTTTTTCTAGTGCGGGACGCGGCCTACGGGTGCTGTCCTTTCACGGAAGGTGGTCACCACGGACGCAGGTCAGACGGGCTGACAGGGGACTTACGAAGGTCGCCCGGTGAGAGGTCCCTAGAGCAGAGACCTCCAGCGGGCACACGTAAACTACCCGGAGCTTTTAGCGGTGTTCCCACCCAAAAACGCTTCCTGCCTTCTCTCAGAGGACACCATTGCCTCGTGAGGACAGACAACACGATATCGTGTATGAACCGCCAGGGGAGGTTGCGGTGTCTCCAGTCACACACACTGGCACACAAACTGATCCCTTGGAGCGGCAGACGTCTCCTCTCCCTGAGAGCGACACAGGTACCGGGAGTTATGCACCTCTGGACAGAATTACTGTCCAGAGGTTGCCACCACTCTATGCAGACTGGACTCCTCATCCAAGGATCGGGAAGTCCGCTGTGGGTGCGTTACGGCGGAGCCGCGTTAAGTCTGTTCGCAAAAGGAGAAAATGCTCAATGAGCTGTTCTCTTTAATGCACGATTTAAACGCACTGTTAGGCGGGGACACATTTGTACACGATTGACCTCCGGGTCCTCTGTGCGTGTTCCCACCCCTGGCTCTGTTACCCCCAACTCTGGCCAGAGTGAAGGAGCAACGCCACACACTTACTCTGATGTTTCCGCACTAGCCGCAATGTACGGGCTGGCGGAGATATATCAGCTTGTTGTGCGGGCAGCCATGGCAGCCCCCACCACGCAGGGACAGATTGTCTCACGCGGGGGGGGGGGGGGGGGGGGGGCGATCCTTCACCCACGCCCAGAGCGCGGGGCACTATGGGCCTGACCGTGAGTTGGTACAATCTGAATACAGTGGGACTCCCTCAGAAGGTGATAAACACTATTCAGAGTGCGAGAGCTTTCCTCCACCAGGTCTCTTTACGACTGTAAGTGGAGGGTGTTTGAGGAGTGGTGCCTTCAAGAAGGGACACATCTCTTTTCAATGTCCTGTCGGGGTTATTTTATCATTCCTACAGGACTTGATCGATAAACACAGAGCTTTCTCCACGATCAAGGTGTACCTGGCTGCTATTGCTGCATGCCATGTGGGCTTTGAGGGTAAGACGGCTAGCCAACATCCTTTGGTTTGCCGTTTTATGAATGGAGCGCGCAGGCTCCTCCCTGTTTCCAGGTCGCTGGTGCCCTTATGGGACCTGGCAGTGGTTTTGAATGGGCTCAGAATGACCCCATTTGAACCCCTGGAAGGAGCTGACATGAAACATCTGTCACTCAAGACAGTGCTGTTACTGGCCCTGGCATCCGCTAAACGGGTCAGTGATATCCATGCACTGTCTGTACATCCCTCATGCACCTCAGTTCGCCCCAGGGCAAACGACAGTGTTGTTGAAACCCAACCCTGCCTTTACACCAAGGTGGTTGGTTCGTGTACCCCGATTGACATTGAGGCATTTCCTCCGCAGCTGGTTTCCTCCGGGGAGCAGCAGCAGGATCGGTTGTGTCCAGTCCGGGCTTTACACACATATATGGACAGATCAAAGAAGCTTCGTCTTAATGACCAACTCTTCGTGTCCTGGGCTAAACCTCACAAGGGTAAGCCTGTTACTAAGCAACGGCTCTCCCACTGGATCGTGGAGGCGATTGCTTTGGCCTATACGAGTCAGAATCTGCAAGCACCTTCTGGTCTGCGGGCTCACTCGACTCGGGGGCCTGGCTACATCCTGGGCTTTGTTCAAGGGTGGTTTCCATCCAAGACATCTGTGCAGCGGCAAGCTGGTCTTCGCCGCTCACTTTTGTCCGCTTTTACAGGCTAGACGTCTCCGCTCCAAGCGTGGCCCGAGCAGTGCTGGGCACCTTGTTGAGTCGGGACTCCACCTGTTAAATTCTGGTTGATCGGTGATCTTCGAGATAAGCTCGTCTGGCAATACGGGAGCTACAATATCCCATAGTGAGACATCAAACGGAGTGTTATGAATGAGAACTATAGGTTACTTACGTAACCCCAGTACTCTGGGTAACATGAAGTGAGATGTCTCACCAGACGGCCCTCCTTGCTATGGTGAAGCGAGAAGAGGTGCTTATTTTGAATGACGCATGCGTCGTGGCACAGGCTACTTATAGGGGGTGATTTCCCCTGACGTTGACGTCAAGATCACCAGCCAATCAGGATTGGCGTAATGAGATTGATGCTTCTGTTTGCTCCGCGATGAGGCGCATCCCATAGTGAGACATCTCACTTCATGTTACTCTGGGGTTACGTAAGTAACCTATAGTTTTCGACCCTAAGAAACACTGATCAATAACAGTAATCCACAAATGGAATGGAACCACGGCAAACTCCCCCCCACCCCCCCCCCCCCAGAACTACACATGCTGGCTATTGTGTGTTTCGCAACATGTTCTATGGCACGTCTCTTTATAAGGCGTTTCCGTATTTCCCACAATTAGAAATTGCCAGTATTAAACTGTGTACACCCTGGAGGTTTAGGGGATACGAAACACAAATCAAATGTAAAACATATAATTAATAAATGGGTGAATTAATATACCCACATGCAGCTAAGGTCAGAAGAGCTTTATTTAACAGCTGGTCTTATGTCTGTGACCCCTCCTGTTGTTCATTGATGAGCCTGAAACATGCACTTGTCAAGGTTCAGAGGCAAATATGGCATAGCCATCGATCATCTTAAGATAAGATATACTTTATTGATCCCAAGTTGGGAAATGTTTTTGTTACAGCAGCATACTACTTTGTTCTACTCCACTACAATTCAGAGGTTAACCTGGTATTTTACTCCATTATATTTATTTTAGTTACTTTGCAGATTCTGATTAATGATGTGAAATATAAACAACCCTTAAATCAGACTTTAGTTACACCTGAGTCAAATTCAGGGAAGGTGATTGTCAAGTGCCAAAATAAATATGCAATATATTGGACGTTAAGTACTTTGTCAGACTTCATATTTATCTGTGGATAACCCCAACGTTTTTTTCTTATTCAAAAGAAGACCTTAACTTAAAGTATTCCTTAATGTTTAAATAAAGCCTTATTAGTTGTCTGTTTTGCACATCCTCCTGTTAATATCTTTGGACGTCCTGCACTAAACTGTTTTATTGTAGAGATCACTACAGTATCTTCTTGATATTTTCATTTTGTATATTGTATATAATTTTAAATTCTATATTTGTGTAGGCTTTTTAAATGTTTTCATCAAATAAAACTTATTCAACAACAAAATTCAATAACGTGCTTTAACCACTAGCGGTGCGGGTTAAAAAAAGCGGTGTAGTTAATAAAATAATAATATCAAACATAATATGACTATTAACTTTATTGTGAAATTGTGAACATAAGGAAAATACAGTTTCAGTCTCTCGATTTGAAGCTTATGCATTGTACCATGAACCTGTATAGACCTGTAACAGTCAACTGCATGAGGAGTTGGAAAGGTAGTAAATAATATCTTTAAAACTACAAAAAAATCCCTTTCTATCAGCTGTCCACCATATGGTGTAAATATAACCTATATTTATACCATATATCTACCTATTGGATCAAATATAAAAGTCAGCCGAATTAGTGTTGATACTGCAAGGAGACGTATTGTGTGAAAAGAAATGGAAGATGTTGTTTAATTGTTAATATATTTATGATCCACGTCACGTATTCAGTTTTGGCGGCATTTCTTCAGTTTGTCAAAAGGTCTTCTGATCAGGGCTCAATAAATAAATAACTACGGCAGATCTGTAATATTAATGCAGCCGACCGTGTATTACAATGCCGTTATGTGATGATTTTCAAAGAGAAAAGCAAGAACACTCGGAATAAAGTATTATTTTATTTAAAAACAAAAGTTTTTCCGATTTCATATCGCATAAACACCATCTCCCAACATACATTGCGGCTAAAACAATCTATGTTTTAGCCTATCAAAACCTCTGAAAAAAGAAAGGTGTCTCTCAGAATCGAAAGAGAAAAACCTATGGGAAAAACACAAAAGCATTGTCCACAATTTAAACCAATAAATGTCGTATAATTAAGAAGGATAACTGATGTTTTTTAGTGGATGAGTACTGCAGATATCACTGTTAAATCCTTTGATCATGGTTTTATTATGAACACGTAGAGACCGGAAATACTGTTTCAACCCGTAACTTTACATGGAGGCTGCCACATACCTCAAATCATCTTCGTAATACTATCAAACTATAGATCCTACATATCTACTGGACGTGGATTCTAAAAGTACAATATACACTTCTACAATTTAGGATTTTACAGAGAGGGTTATTTGTAAATAAACTTTAAAACGTAATTATAGGACGTATTAAGCGCTTGAACAAAACAACATATTTGGTCGTAATAAGGGCCTGAACAATCGGCCCATTTGGTCATATGACTTGGAGGACTTGTTGATATACATAGTAGGTTTCAGTTATTTCATGAAAAAATGCTACAGCTCCTCAACCCACTGTGGTCACTGGGCAGCCCTTTAATGGACTATGACAGGGGTCGGCAACAGGCGGACCGTGGTCCGGATCCGGACCCCAGGCGCCGACCTATACGGACCAAGCCCCCAGGAAGTGCGCCGGACTCAGATGAAAATATTCGTGCTGGCCAAACGGCGGGTACTACACTTCCGTTTGGTTGCCAGGCCCGGAAACACTTCTTTCCCATTGACTTACATTGGGAAAGAGTGGTCTGTAAATCGTTGGATAATTTTTTTTTTAAACTAAATAAACTACCCAGTATGACACACTTGTATAGCCCTTATTAAAAACATTTGTTCCTCAAGTTGTACAAATGTGCTAATAACCGTTATCTGAGTTATTTCCCTCTGCATTATGAACGTGCATCTAACCCACGGGACAGCGCCGCCCGGCATGTCATGTTACGGTCCCACCATTCAGAGCACGCTGTGCTCACAGGGAGGGTGGGGGCTGGAGCTATTTGGAGCTACAACGAAGCCGTTAAAGGCAGAGAGTGAAATTCAGTGAATACACGTAGTTTACAGAGATGCTGTTTGAGAAACCAATGTGAGTTGCGTTTATCTTTACCCATGGATGCACAATAAGAACGGACCCATATCGTCTTACTGCCAGCCCACGGAGCTGTAATAATGGATATATTACACATGTTTGCTGTAATTCATTATCATACTACATGGGCTGTATGATTAAATATTGTACCGTAAATGTTGTATTAAATAAAGTTAATATTACTTATTATAAGTATATATATATATATATACACAGTGCAATAATTCTTTCATGCTAAATGAAGCTCTGTTGCTTGGATATCACTAGATCCTGTTACAGCGTAATATAAGTACATAACGATTGATGTCACATTAGCATAATTACTAGCTAGCGCTAGCTGCCGCCTCGTTAATATCAAATCCATCATAATAACAACATTACCATGCTGTCATGAACGTGCGGTGCTGTGTGTACGCAAATTGACGTGCTTGATGTGAACGAGCATTTTGGTTAAAGTTGCGCACGTTCTATGAGTGCACATACGGGTACTGCTCAGGCATGCCGGGTAATCTGTGACGTTTCACTCTCTCAAAAGTTGGGCTATTTTTATCATCATGCGCCAATGAGCAACTCTCATAGGAATTAATGAGGCCCCGCCTCCCACGCTGTATCCAGTTCTTATTATACATCCATGATACGGACCCGGAGCTATAATTCAATACTTAATATGGGAGTTGTCCGTCAGTCCGACTGACGGACAACTTCTCACTTCAAAAAGAAGACCGCAAAAATAATTAAACAAGCGAGTACCTGTTTTTCCTGGCCAAGGACAGGTTACTTGAACACAACACCAGCGTAACGTGTCTTCACGTGGTATATGTCTCGTCTGAAAGGAGTGCGTGACAGAGAGCACCGGAACGCTGCTCCAGCTCTTCAAATATTGCAGTACCCATAAAGAGCCGTACACATGCCGCAGTGTTTGCGTGGCTGTGTCTTTAGTTGTAAGCACAGTGGCGATCTGTTGTATTAGCATCTGGTTAGCTAGCTATGCTACGAATTTAAAGAGCTTTTTCTACAACCAGGTGGAATCGAGCTCTCTCCTGAGAGGCTCAAATAACCTCAGCTCAGTGAGGTTAAGGCACACCTTGATATGATCATTAAAGTTATTAATGAGACTAAATGAAAAACAAGTATAAAATACTATAGGCCTATGACAGTAACAAAAAAGTTGTTAACAACAACAAGAATATAGTTTAAAAGGGGAGTGATTGTCAAATATCCAGAAAGAACAATCTGCATACAGTTCTGTTTCATATGGGTGTTGAGAGATGTATCCATAGATCTCTTCATGTTGCTCTCAAAGTGCACCAGATTGATGCTTTTAACTTCAATATTTAAAAAAAAAATCTTCCCGAGGAGGTTAGGTCCCCCCCCCCACACACTTAAATCATGTTCACATGGATAGGATACTAAATACATTTGCACACATCTTATGTCCATATCTTTCTGTTTTGGTGGTCACGCCACACCGTGCACATGCATGCATGCGCGAGTCATAGTGAGATATTCTGGATTTAAAGGGAAATGGAAACACTTTCAAACTGCTTTCCATGCGACAATATTCCCATTAGGAAATGTATTTATCTAGTGTATTTCCAATGTAAACGATTGAGATACGCACATTTATTTTTTGAAATACACGCCTAATGACCTTGGGCGCTTCCATCGATCCGGGACTTTCCCAGTGACGTCACTGGTGGGTACGGCTTCCTGGGCCAAAGCTCAATACAGCTCCAACAAAAGAAATGGTCGTCGTCAGGAGCGTATTGTATTTGCCCCAGGCTGCACAAATGGTTTTTATACAAAGAAAGAAAAAGTACATTTCCATAGGCTGCCACTAAAGGATGAGAAGCTGCTCAAAGCATGGGTTATTTCCATGAAACGGTCTGATCCGCCGCTGAATCAGTATGCACGTGTGTGCAGCGAACACTTTACAAATGACGATTATGTCCACAAAATTATGTTTGAGTCTGGATGCCTGGTTCAATACAAAACATCGGATTTTTGAAGCCAGGATCTGTTCCCACAATATTCGATTTCTCATCGTATGCAGTCGGGAACACCGACCGTCCCAGCACGTCGGCCGCGCAAGACAATGACACCAGTGTCAACAAACGTGAAGTTCGAGCCACCAAACGAGTTGCTTCAGCTGCCGAGAGAGAGGTAAATATTGCAGCACTACCAGATTACTAGCTCACACATGTATTTACTGACACAGTGTGACCTTATTAATTTATGTATATATATATATATAATGTAATAATTAGGGTTGTCAAGTTAACGCGTTAAAAAATAAAAGATTAGCGCCACTAATTATTTTAACGCGATTAACGCATGTGTATTTCTTTTCCTCTGCCGCCCCGTAGTTTCAGAGCGCATCTAGTTTAAAATACCATCTACAAGCTGATGCTGACAGCCCCGCTCCTGCCGCCCGCTTGTGGCAGACCACACTTCCACACTCACCGGCAGGCACCGACTGGCCATCGGGAGGACCGGGAGGGTGTGTGTATGTGTGGCCCGAGCGAGCGAGAGAGAGACCTTACGTGCATTGTTGTTGTTAGCATCTGGTGCTAGCTAGCTGCGCTAACGGATATAAGGAGCTGTTTAAATGAAAACAGACGAGCGACATTTCGCCACAACTGCGCCGAGCACTTGACTTTATGCAGGAAGCCAGACAGCGGGACATTGTACGAGAAGTCAGCACACTCAGCACGGATAGTGCAACATGATTGCAGCGTCCAGGCAGCTCCCGTTCGAGCATAATATGCCTTGAGTTGCACATAGCTCCAACGATCCATCACACACACACACACCCACACCCACACCACACACACACACACACACACACACACACACACTGTATTGTAGAGAGAGGTTCCAGGTTGAATTGAGACGAATATTTGTAATGTTAAGAGGTTGTTGTGTTTAATATTCATGAGAATATTTGTCATTGTTCAAATGATAATAAATATTAGCATAAAGCATATTTGTCCACTCATATGTTGATAAGAGTATTAAAAACTTGAAAAATATTCCTCTAAGGTACATTTAGAACAGATAAAAAATGTGCGATTAATTTGCGATTAATCGCGATTAACTATTTTAATCGACTGACAGCCCTAGTAATAATGTACTGGAACTGGTGGTATCCCACTCTGCGAGTTCAGAACCGTCCATACTTTCGGCGGATTCCGGATCGTATGCCACTCTAGTATTAGACCGAATCGGTTCATAAGCATAGGCCATGGGATGCCTGGTAACTGTAGATAATAATAATAATAATAATAAATCAATTTTATATAGCGCTTTTCTGAACCCAAAGACGCTTTACATTTGGGAGGGAGGGTAGACAAACAAAACAAAAACAAAGACAGAACCAAAAAGAAACAAAACACAACAGAAAAGCAGTCAGGAGGAAGTTGATTGAGAGGGGGGGGGGCTTATGGATAGAGAGTTGAAGAGGTGGGTTTTGAGGCGGGACTGGAACAGGGTGAGGGACTCAGACTCACGGAGGTCTTGGTGGAGGGAGTTCCAGAGCTTCGGGGCTGCCACAGAGAAGGCTCTATCCCCGAAGCTCCGGAGTTTGGCCTTGGAGATTGAAAGCAAACCGGCTGAGGAGGATCTGAGGGACCGGGGTGGTTGGTAGAGGGTGAGGAGGTCAGTGAGGTAGGGGGGGGCCAGATGGTGCAGGGCTTTGTAAGTGAGGACCAGGAGTTTGTATTGGATGCGGTGTGAAACAGGGAGCCAGTGGAGTTCTTTGAGGACCGGGGTGATGTGATGCCATGATTTGGTGTGGGTGAGGAGTCTGACGGCTGCGTTCTGGACACGCTGGAGTCTATTGAGGGAGGTGGAGCTGATGCCGTAGAGGAGGGAGTTGCAATAGTCAAGGCGGGAGGAGATGAAGGCGTGAATGAGTCGCTCAGCTGCAGGGCGGGTGAGAGAGGGACGGAGTTTGGCAATATTGCGGAGGTGAAAAAATGAGATTTTTACAATATGACGGATGTGGGGCTCGAGGGAGAGGGTGGGGTCAAATATCACGCCAAGGTTGCGTGCCTGGGTGGAGGGGGAAACAGGGGTGCCATCAATGGTGACTGTCAGGTTGGGGGTTTTGCTGAGGGTAGATGCTTCCACATCAATGTCATCTCCCCACGAATAGTCAAATTCATCGTTCAAAACGTCGATCTCATTGTAAAATTCCTCCATCGCTGCCATATCTGCCACGTTGTGTTGACTTCCTGTATGGATACCCGGAGCGAGGACCCACACAGTGACGTCACCATTTGGGACTCCCCTAATGGCGCGGCCTGGTCCCGGAATTCCCCACCCGGCCGGCGGATAATTAATTTTCTTTTGGCGAGTAATATCATATACAATAAATATTACGATCAATATCCATTGTAAAATGAATAAACTACCGGAATATTATAGCTGTAATGGTGTTTCCTTTCCCCTTTAAGAGGTTGCTTTTTCTTTGCACAGCATGAAAGAAAGTCCAAATGAATGGGCTGTGATTTTAGTTTTTTTAAGCAGAGGTTGAGTTCAATAATTTGTACGACCCTCGGAGGATGTTGTAAAAATGTAAAGGAAAAAGGTTCCCCGCCCCTGCTGTAAATAATAATAAAAACCCTGATTTATAACTTAACATCTCTGTCTCCTATTGATCTGAGTATATTATAAAGAATAGCCAGTTAATTGAAGCATTATAGCACAGGCCTTTGTCAGATGGTATATTACGCTGTTTTTTCGCTTCGAATAGTTCTCTTTTTTCACCATACCTGTGTTTGCATCACTGTAACCAATGAGCACCTGCATGTGTATGAGAATAGCCCTGACTCCATGTCAGACCAGATTTACAAACTCCTGGCAGGACAAGCTCCAGCTCAATTATCACACTGAATTTAAACAAAGTGAGTGAGGGCTGCAATATAAGAGGGAAAGAAAGAGAAACTTTAAACTGTTCATTTGTTATGATGTGTAAAGACTGATATTGTTCTATAATCTATGAAACTGTTAAAGAGCCTGTGACACGAGTTTCCCCCATCATCCAAACCCATCAATTTGAGTAAATATTGTCCCCTTGAAAACCGTTACTGAACTGATTTTGGATATTTGTACTTTGATAACCATTAATCTGCCCTTCAATGTTGACAATTTTCTGGATCTCTGAACTGGCCCTGTACTACGAAGCCAGTTTCAACATACCCTGGATATGTTTGAGTAACAAACAAACTAACAACAACAAACTAACACACGAGATCTCGCTAAGCGGTCCTACGACGCTGGTTATCAACTCGGTAAATCAAGCCAGGGTTTCTCTCTCCAGCTGAGAGCGCGTTCACATCTAAGACACGAGTGGATCTGACTTTAATTACATTTGACTCGAGTGTTTCGTCAACATAATGTGTTGCTTAAAATAATACTTCTGCATCCAGTATGTGACACTGTAACGGAGCCTACACACGGCGGCGTGTGTTGCCGCTGTCGTGTAAAAGCTTATGCGTTCTGTCAGTACGTCGTGCGCTGGCTGGATGCCATTTATTTTTGTTTTATACAATTGAAAAGGCTCATTTTTTTTTAATAACCTGTTTTATTCCTACATTTTCAGCCCTTTACCGGCCCCTACACACGGCGGCGTGCGTTGCCGCTTGGCGGTGGGCGTGTCTTGAGCTTGGGGAGTCAACGCGAGCAACCCGACCAACAACCAACCACATGAATGTCCCGCCCCGGACATACAAAGCAAAGCATTCATGCTGCATGCTGGCTAAATATACTGTCTATGCTTGCTAGCTGTCCATTCAAACGAAATACACTGGATATAAACTCCCCAAACAGGCGAACCCCTACCAGTTTCCCCCACTGTCTTTGCCACCTCCCCCCACCCCAGTGAGATGATAGTGAATTGTTCATGAACTTGTCATGAAAGTTAATGAAATATCAGTGAACCATATTCATGAACAGCTCATAAACAGCTCATAACAAAGTTGATGAACTGTTCATGAAAGTGTCATGAACATTAAATGGCACTAGGGCAGTTCATGAACTACTCATGAAACTCCTGTGCTGGAATGGTTCATGAACAATTCATGGAATATGGTTTTAGGCAGGTTCATGAACAATTCATGAAATGGAGTTTTCAGTGAGTGTGTAGGGATATTCAGTATTCAACCAAGAACATTTCAAGAACTGTTCATGAACATATCAAGAACTGTTCATAACAACTTCATGAATCATTCATGAACAGTTCATACCCAGTCACTGAATATAATTCAATGGCTGGCTATGAACCGTTCATGAACAGTTCATACCCAGTCACTGAATATAATTCAATGGCTGGCTATGAACTGTTCATGAACTGTTCATGAACCATTGACTGTGGGTCAATTGGCAACCATAGAAAACAACAATTATGTCAATCACAATGGAACTTTACTCAAATTAACAAACAAACATACATGTATACAGGTGGAGCGCTACAATTAATCCTATCACTATTTGAAGCAGTTCTTGACACTCAGCTGCACAACATTTTTTGTTACGGGTCCCAAAAGCTTGGGTACCACAGCAACAATAAATGATTTCTGTAGAAAACAGAAAAGTGCAGCAGGAATAATTATACACAGGATCCGGTTGATCGTCTGGATTGCTTCGTATTCAAAATTCAAAGTACACAGTTACATTCAAACAGCTGAACTTTACAAACATCACATTTCTCCATTTAAGTTATCTGTCTGTCACAGTCACTTACTGTATCTCAAGGAGAAATTCAACATAGTCAATATAAATTATTACATTACATTGCATTTAGCTGACGCTTTTATCCAAAGCGACTTACAATAAGTGCGTTCGACCAACAAAATACAAACTTGAAGAAAACAGAATCATATAAGTACATCAGGTTTCATAGAGCAAAAACATTTCAAGTGCTACTCAACTGGCTTTAGGTAAGCCAGTCCTTTATTAGTATATAAGTGCTTTGTTAATAGTTCTATTGCTCGAAGTCCTGATGTCAATGGGGAGCTCATTCCACCATTTTGGAGCCAGGATAGCAAACCCACGTGTTTCTGCTGATGGGAACTTGGGTCCCCTTCGCAGCGAGGGTGCAGCGAGCCGTTTGGTTGATGCAGAGCGGAGTGCACGTGCTGGGGTGTACGATTAACCATGTCCTGGATGTAGGAAGGGCCAGATCCATTCGCAGCATGGTACGTAAGTACCATTGTCTTGAGGTGGATTCTAGCAGTTACCGGAAGCCAGTGGAGGGAGCGGAGTGGTGTGGGAAAATGTAGGAAGGTTGAAGACCAGACGAGCCGCTGCATTCTGGATGAGCTGCAGGTCGGATGGCACATGCAGGTAGACCAGCCAGGAGGGAGTTGCAGTAGTCTAGGCGTGAGATGATGAGAGCCTGGACCAGAACCTGCGTGGCTTTCTGGGTCAGCTGGGGACGCATCCTCCTGATGTTGTAAAGCGTGTATCTGCAGCAAACCATAAAATGATATGAATGTCACCAAAATAAATACAGATAATGTTCAGTTTCAAATTCACTATTGTTTTGTTTTAAGATTAAAAGTTTAAAAAAAGACATAAATGTTCAAATAGTAGATGAATATTCAAGAGGTCTTTAAAATCATCACACAGATCATCAAAAGTTCATAAAATTCTCATGAATATTCCAAAATATTCTGAACTTGCCACAATCATCCAAAATTCATGAAATGCTCATAGTCATGAAAAGTTCATGAAATGCTCATGCAAACTTTTTGGGGTTTTAATTATTATGTTGTGATTGGCTGGATCATGAACAGTTCATAAATTGCTCATAAAAGTCTGTCATGAGCAAAACAGGAACTTTATATGAATGAACAATGTTCATAAAAATGTCATGAACTGCTCTTTAAAATGGTTCATGAGCATTTTAAGAATTTTGGTTCATGAACATGACAAGTGAACATATAATGAGTTGTTCATGAATGTTTCATAAAGTGCTCATGAACAGCTCATAAAGTCATGAACTCCATCTCGCAGGGGCATGCCTGGCTCCTCCGGTTTGTATCCCTGTATGTAAAGAGGGACTGGTCATAGAGTACCGGGTGATTCCCTACCGCCACGATCATGTTCTCCTCCTTTTGTTGACATATGGGAAATAACTGCGGTCTGGCTCTCCCAACATACACCCGGTTTGATTGGCTAGTGCTTGTACTGTCAGATTTACATACGAGGGATTTGATTGGCTGACGCCTCCGTCGAGGCGGCAAATGTAGAACATTGCTCTACTTTTGCAGCGAGCACCTCGAGAGAAGCTACACTTTGCTCCCACAATGCAGTTCGGCGAATCGTGACGTCACCCCATTCAAAGTGAATGGGCAGAAGCGTTGAAGCGGCAACGCACGCCGCCGTGTGTAGGGGCCGTAAGTGTTGCACGGCCAGATACGGCTCAGCTGACTCAGATAAGGAAATATATGATATATTATGATATTATATGATCGATGATCTGATTGATGATGTAATATGAATGATAAGTGCGACACGTCGGCGTCTTCTCTGCATACGGCAGTTTAAACTGTATTTCCTTTATCCTGTAATATGACTTGAGAGATTTAAACTCCGCACACTGAGTTGATCTCTTTTCTATAGACGCCGGAGGCGGGCAGCGTCAGGTAAAATAAGTTATTTAGCCTTCCCAAACCTGAGTCTCACGCGCCGCCTATGGGGGATGTGCTAGTTACTTATCCGACCGGCCCACTTCGGTACCGGCCCATCGGGATTCGTCCCGATGACCAGTTTGCCACTGCACCCAGCCCACGTAAACTGCCAACGCGGGGAGCCTCGCTGCGGGGAACCGGTGGACCTAGTGTCCCGATCGGAGTGGGAATAATAATAATAATAATCCGTGCATTTTATCCATTAATTTCCCCAACATTGTGGTAAAAAAACCACACGTTTAATCCATGTTGGTGTACTACAACTACAAAAAGCATCGGTTTGTTTTCTCATCAGGAAATGCAGACCAGCACAAACAAACGATTTTTAATCATCATCCTCACGATCATTTAATGTATCATATGTTCGCCGCATTCACATGAAAGCACTAATAAATGTAGTTTCATCCACTTGAGTTTACAACTACAAAAATAATCGATTTGTTTTGATATCACATCCTACGGGAGGAAATTCAGTAGCTCTCACTCCCGATTTTTAATCCCAATGTAATCATCATCTTCACCACGATCATTTATGTTTATGTCGCCGAATTGACATGAAAGCACTGACAAATATGAATATACTGTAGTCAACTTCATTAAAACGTTATTAACGTGCCTAATCTCAGTAATTCACTATTTCTACGCATGACAACACACTTTGTCCGTGTTTGGCTCTCGAAGCGTTCCCGCATTGACGTCACTTCCGGCTTCCCCCAAAACTTCAAAATGAGTCGAAGGAATTTCCCCGCGATGTTCGAAATTATTGATATTTAACGAAACGGTATCGCTTTTTCTTTTTTAAACTAACGGTTCGAGATTACTAGTAGCCCAATATTTCATTGCACAACAGTTGTTGGGATGCTGTCACAGGCTCTTTAAAGAGCCTGTGACACGGTTTTCCCCCATCATCCAAACCCATCAATTTGAGTACATATTGTCCCCTTGAAAACCGTTACTGAACTGATTTTGGATATTTGTACTTTGATAACCATTAATCTGCCTTCAATGTTGACAATTTTCTGGATCTTCTCGCGGATTCTTCAAGTCCCGCCAAATGATGGGTGACGTCATTGCGGGCACAGCGCTCCAGCTGCACCGTCCAGGATCCCAGCATCTGCATGTAAACCTTTATATATATACAGTCAGATGTAAACGCACGACGGCGCACACAGCAGCAAGCTCAGACAGCGATGACAGGTTAATGTTGAACGTGTCAGAGAGCTCATATGAGGCTGAAGGATCGGTTTATGTTGTATCTTCTAAGTTTAGGAATGAGGTGCGTCAATATGGGCGATCATACGGTCATGTAGCCAGTGGTGGAATGGGACTAAAAATCATCCCGGGACTCTCGACCGGCCCACTTCGGTACCGCTAGTAAGCTGTCAACGGGGGGGAGTGGGGGATGTAAAATACAAATATAATGTATAATGTCTGTGTCTTTGACATTAGCGCTGCTAGCCACCTGTGCCCTGTACTACGAAGCCAGTTGAACAGACCCTGGATATGTTTGAGTAACAAACAAACTAACAACAACAAACTAACAAACGAGATCTCGCTAAGCGGTCCTACGACGCTGGTTATCAACTCGGTAAATCAAGCCAGGGTTTCTCTCTCCAGCTGAGAGCGCGTTCACGTCTAAGACACGAGTGGATCTGACTTTAATTACATTTGTCTCGAGTGTTTCGTCAACATAATGTGTTAAATAATACTTCTGCATCCAGTCTGTGACACTGTGAGTGTTGCACGGCCAGATGAGGCTGGAGAAGCTGACTCAGATAAGGAAATATATGATATATTATGATATTATATGATCGATGATCTGATTGATGATGTAATATGAATGATAAGTGCGACACGTCGGCGTCTTCTCTGCATACGGCAGTTTAAACTGTATTTCCTTTATCCTGTAATATGACTTGAGAGATTTAAACTCCGCACACTGAGTTGATCTCTTTTCTATAGACACCGGAGGCGGGCAGCGTCAGGTAAAATAAGTTATTTAGCCTTCTCAAACCTGAGCCTCACGCGCCGCCTATGGGGGATGTGCTAGTTACTTATCCGACCGGCCCACTTCGGTACCGACCCATCGGGATTCGTCCCGATGGCCAGTCCGCCACTGCACCCAGCCCACGTAAACTGTCAACGGGGGGAGCCTCGCTGCGGGGAAACGGTGGACCTAGTGTCCCGATCGGAGTGGGAATAATAATAATAATCCGTGCATTGTATCCATTAATTTCCCCAACATTGTGGTAAAAAACCACACGTTTAATCCACGTTGTTGGTGTACTACAACTACAAAAAGCATCGGTTTGTTTTCTCATCAGGAAATGCAGACCGGCTCAAACAAACGATTTTTAATCATCATCCTCACTCATCATTTAATGTATCATATGTTCGCCGCATTGACATGAAAGCACTAATGAATGTAGTTTCATCCACTTGAGTTTATAACCACAAAAATAATCGATTTGTTTTTATATCACATCCGACGGGGGGAAATTCAGCAGCTCTCACTCCCGATTTTTAATCCTAATGTAATCATCATCTTCACCACGATCATTTATGTTTATGTCGCCGAATTGACATGAAAGCACTGACAAATATGAATATACTGTAGTCAACTTCATTAAAACGTTATTAACGTGCCTAAACTCAGTAATTCACCATTTCTACGCATGACAACACACTTTGTCCGTGTTTGGCTCTCGAAGCGTTCCCGCATTGACGTCACTTCCGGCTTCCCCCAAAACTTCAAAATGAGTGAAGGAATTTCCCCGCGATGTTCGAAATTATTGATATTTAATGAAACGGTATCGCTTTTTCTTTTTTAAACTGACGGTTCGAGATTACTAGTAGCCCAATATTTCATTGCACAACAGTTGTTGGGATGCTGTCACAGGCTCTTTAAGTCATGATGTGAAACGGTTAACAAAGAAAAAGGGAAACTCAAGCTGCTGCTACACTTTATTTTATTTATCTAAAATTAAAGAGCCTGTGACACGGTTTTCCCCCATCATCCAAACCCATCAATTTGAGTACATATTGTCCCCTTGAAAACCGTTACTGAACTGATTTTGGATATTTGTACTTTGATAACCATTAATCTGCCTTCAATGTTGACAATTTTCTGGATCTTCTCGCGGATTCTTCAAGTCCCGCCAAATGATGGGTGACGTCGTTGCGGGCACAGCGCTCCAGCTGCACCGTCCAGGATCCCAGCATCTGCATGCAAACCTTTATATATATACAGTCAGATGTAAACGCACGACGGCGCACACAGCAGCAAGCTCAGACAGCGATGACAGGTTAATGTTGAACGTGTCAGAGAGCTCATATGAGGCTGAAGGATCGGTTTATGTTGTATATTCTAAGTTTAGGAATGAGGTGCGTCAATATGGGCGATCATACGGTCATGTAGCCAGTGGTGGAATGGGACTAAAAATCATCCCGGGACTCTCGACCGGCCCACTTCGGTACCGCTAGTAAGCTGTCAACGGGGGGAGTGGGGGATGTAAAATACAAATATAATGTATAATGTCTGTGTCTTTGACATTAGCGCTGCTAGCCACCTGTGCCCTGTACTACGAAGCCAGTTCAACAGACCCTGGATATGTTTGAGTAACAAACAAACTAACAACAACAAACTAACAAACGAGATCTCGCTAAGCGGTCCTACGACGCTGGTTATCAACTCGGTAAATCAAGCCAGGGTTTCTCTCTCCAGCTGAGAGCGCGTTCACGTCTAAGACACGAGTGGATCTGACTTTAATTACATTTGTCTCGAGTGTTTCGTCAACATAATGTGTTAAATAATACTTCTGCATACAGTCTGTGACACTGTGAGTGTTGCACGGCCAGATGAGGCTGGAGAAGCTGACTCAGATAAGGAAATATATGATATATTATGATATTATATGATCGATGATCTGATTGATGATGTAATATGAATGATAAGTGCGACACGTCGGCGTCTTCTCTGCATACGGCAGTTTAAACTGTATTTCCTTTATCCTGTAATATGACTTGAGAGATTTAAACTCCGCACACTGAGTTGATCTCTTTTCTATAGACACCGGAGGCGGACAGCGTCAGGTAAAATAAGTTATTTAGCCTTCTCAAACCTGAGCCTCACGCGCCGCCTATGGGGGATGTGCTAGTTACTTATCCGACCGGCCCACTTCGGTACCGGCCCATCGGGATTCGTCCCGATGGCCAGTCCGCCACTGCACCCAGCCCACGTAAACTGTCAACGGGGGGAGCCTCGCTGCGGGGAAACGGTGGACCTAGTGTCCCGATCGGAGTGGGAATAATAATAATAATCCGTGCATTTTATCCATTAATTTCCCCAACATTGTGGTAAAAAACCACACGTTTAATCCACGTTGTTGGTGTACTACAACTACAAAAAGCATCGGTTTGTTTTCTCATCAGGAAATGCAGACCGGCTCAAACAAACGATTTTTAATCATCATCCTCACTCATCATTTAATGTATCATATGTTCGCCGCATTGACATGAAAGCACTAATAAATGTAGTTTCATCCACTTGAGTTTATAACCACAAAAATAATCGATTTGTTTTTATATCACATCCGATAGGGGGAAATTCAGCAGCTCTCACTCCCGATTTTTAATCCTAATGTAATCATCATCTTCACCACGATCATTTATGTTTATGTCGCCGAATTGACATGAAAGCACTGACAAATATGAATATACTGTAGTCAACTTCATTAAAACGTTATTAACGTGCCTAATCTCAGTAATTCACCATTTCTATGCATGACAACACACTTTGTCCGTGTTTGGCTCTCGAAGCGTTCCCGCATTGACGTCACTTCCGGCTTCCCCCAAAACTTCAAAATGAGTGAAGGAATTTCCCCGCGATGTTCGAAATTATTGATATTTAACGGAACGGTATCGCTTTTTCTTTTTTAAACTGACGGTTCGAGATTACTAGTAGCCCAATATTTCATTGCACAACAGTTGTTGGGATGGTGTCACAGGCTCTTTAAGCACTTTTAAGATGCACATATTTTCAAAAGCTATTTTATTTATTTTCTCTATTTTATTTTTAAATGCAGCCCGAGAGGAACATTACACATATCCACAGTATTTACTGTAGCCTATATCTGTATAGTTCAATGTTAATAAACAATAAATATTGTTGTTTTTGAATTGTACTTTCTTTATTTGATTGGCAGTCAGCTGTTGATTACATGCAGACGTTGATAAAGCTACAGGTCACTTCAATATATATCACACTAATTCATGAAGCAAGTTAGACATTTTGATGTTCCGGACCTTTGCATGGGGACATTTTCTCTAACTGGACCTCGCTGAATTTGAGTTGAATACCCCTGGTCTATGACAACACTGTGGTTGAAGCAGACATGTGGTTAATGTTGAGAATTCTAACAAAACAACGTTCATGAAAATACTGTCGTTTAAGATGTAAATTACTTATGTAACACATTAAACCGTTGACAACGCAATCGTGTCTCAACACAAAATATTTAAATGGTTTATTTCTATAGACTACTAGCAATACAAAATATGATTACATATTCTTTATTAAGTTTTATTTATTTGTCTATTCCAGAATAATTTATTTGACCCAAACCATTCTGGGTATAGAGTGCTACAGTGCTCCTAAAACCCGGAAGTAAGTTAACATTTTACCACTTCCGGTTCCTTCGACAAAAAGCAATGGGATTTCTCCATAGGGTTTTGGAAAATATCTGGAAATAAGGTCTGTGTTTGACACAAATTTAAGAGACGGATCACGTTTTATTCTACGACATTAAATACATCAGCAGTGACCCCACTGGTGATTTTTGAAGAGTTTACGTGTCTGAAAAACGATGGTTGTTACCAAGTGGCTGAGTAGGACGACAGAAGTTGTTGAGGCCGTTTTACGTCATTACACCGAACACGTAAACCCTCCTCTAAGTTTGTTTTCCCCGTGTTCTGCTTGAAAGCAAGTACCTGCCTCCTGCAAACTGTTCAAACAAACGCTTCTTGTACCATTTTGAATCTGTAGTTTTGAATATGGATCTTAAGTTGCCGTGACGTTGAAGCAGCGACCCTTATAACGTTAGCATTTTGCTTCTGACGACTAGATTTATGATTCAAAAATGATAAAAGTAGGGTAGACCAGGGTTTCTGTTGGCCGGCAATTACCGGTTTTTAGCTGGTAAAATGTATTCTTTTTCAAAATTCAAAACCTGCCGGTCAAAATGTCCGGTAATAATTAGGGAGGCTCCGATCGATCGGCCGCCGATCATTATAGGCCGATATTCACTCTTAATAGTTTGATCGGTGCTCTCTATAAAGGCCGATCAGGAGAGCTGGATCTGATCGATATGGACACAAACGCGAGGGAATTATAACCAGACGCAGAGATCAGAGATCAGCTGCTGAGTCTGACCGAGACACGGGCCGTTTCTCAATGTCGAGTATACCTGCTGCAGAGCCACTATTTCAAGTATACTACGTCATAGAGTGGCGCAGAATGCTGGGCATTTAAACAGTCCTTCGGCGCCACTCGATGACGTAGTATGCTTGAAATAGTTGCTCTGCAGCAGTTTTACTCGCGATTGGGGCCCAATCCCAAACCGCCCCCTACACCTACACACTCCCCCTCCGTTTGTGCGTTCGCGCGGAGGGTCCGCCATATTAAGTGCTGTTCCAAACCAACGAGTGTGGAGGGGGAGTGGGCTATCAAGCCCTCAAACAGCAAGTCTGCAGCGGTGCTGACTGGAGACCGGTCTCTACCTGACCGGAGTCACGCTGTGTGTGTCCGTCGGGAAACAAGCTGTTAAAAAGTAGTTAACACAGTTAAAGATGTTTGGAGTTTTATTTGAGTTATTAATTTACTTTGTTTGTCAAAGAGATGCTGATTTGAAACCATTGTTACATACAGTTACAGCATTTCCTGTTTCTGCTGGAGAGAGGGGAGTTTGTCCAAAAGTTTGCTGCTGTATTTATACCCTTAACCCTTAATGGAGGGAACTTCATTCAGCTGCGAGTGTGGCTACAGACGGAGTTCACTCCGTCACGAAGGGGTAGGGTCGAGGCCGAGGGGGTGATTTGGGATTGGGCCTGAGAAACGACCACGCAGCTCTGCATGATCACCTGAAGCCCCGCCCACTGTTTAGCGAGCTGCATGAGAAACTGACGGGCTGTCAGGAGAGAGAGGGAGGGAGAGAGGAAAAGAGAGGATCCGTTTCTCCCGTGTTATTATCCAAAGTTAACGTAAACTTTCATGGGAGCCTGCCTGCAGACCTCCACTCCCAGGACAGTTCCGGTGCAGACCTCCACTCTCAGAACACCTCCACTGTCAGTACAGGAAGTGACGATTCTGACGCGTTTTTTTCCCGCCCACCGAAGGACTCGTTTGATGGAAGTTTTCAAATCACAATGGAGACTCATCACGGAGGTGATGAGTCCGCCCACCGTGCACTTTGGGTCGGCCTTGGTCAAGCCCTTTTGACCCCCCCAGCCTGGTTCTCGTAAAAGTTTTTCGCTCAAATGACACCATGGAGATAGGGAAGGGAACCTTCCACTATATAATATATAGATAATAAGTGTCAGTGCTATTTTATGTTGTATTAGCGTGCATTTCCTGTTCGGAAAGTGGCGCCTTGGCTGTACTGATAGTAACTACAATACAAGGTGTCCGTATATATCTATATATATATATATAGATATATACATATGTATATAATAAGTGTCACGATCTGATTTTATTTTGTATTTGCGTGCATTTCCTGTTTGGAAAGTGGCACTGTACTGATAGTGGTGATTTTATTTTGGAATTCTTAGCGTGCACTTCCTGTACTGACAGTGGAGGTGTCCTGAGAGTTGAGGTCTGCACCAGAACTGTCCTGAGAGTTAAACTTTTGAATAATGTACTTTATATACTACAATTAGTTTGTTTGAATGTAATAATTATGTTGTTTGTTGTTTGTGGAAGCGCATCATTTATTGAAAAATGAATCTGAACTTTTCGATTTGTTACGATTACGTTTTTTTCGACGGGAGTGGTGGGCCTAGGTATAAAAGTCACGGCTCGCCACTGTGTTCAATGCATGACAAAAAAGTTTCTCCCACCTTCCTTTTGGTTTCGAGACGCCGCCTGTCTGTCTCCGGTCTCTAATCCGTGTCCTATCATACCTCATTGTCTTGCACTGCTCGTGACGCTGACATCATATTCATTATCAAACATCTTCAAGCTGCACACAAACCATGGATGTATTATTGACAAGCCTTAGGGGCATTCTTCTTCATCCTCTGGACACATTGATATCAACATTGTAAACTATAAATATTCTGACGTAAGTTTACATTTAATTAACATTTTGGGTATTTTACACATTTAAAACCAACTTTTAAAATTATAAATATTGACTGAAATGAAATACCTCTCAAAAAGGTTCAGCCACTTAATATCACCTAGCCCTGGTTTTTAAACGACATCATCCAATGTCATACTCGTGCTGAAGTGTGCACTGGTCTTAGATGTCCAGGGTTGTGACAAAATGCCACGGTTTTTTGAAAGGTAATGCAAACCTGGGCCTGATTTCTCTAAAGAGAAATTAAAAAACACTGCCACAGTGTGACATTTTTCTTTTTCCTATGCTTAGTATTTTGTATACATTCAGATGTATTGATAATATATTTGTGCATGCATTTGTTTGTATATACGCACATGTGTACCATACCCTCCCACCCTCTAAACTAGGGATTCCCCAAATGCCACCGTGTAATTTGAACAATGGCTAGCACTGAATATTCTCAGGAGACAATTAAGAGCTTGATTCAGTCATCTCTTTAAAGTTGATGTCCACAATAACCACATGTTGCCTGTCTGTGTGCACTGTTTGCCATGTGTGCACTGAGCTGGCTACAATCAGAATCGGCCCATTTACTTCTATGTCCATTTCACTTTACCCACTGACTAAAGAGCGAAGAATATATTCATAGTAAGCACTAATATGCTGTGGTCTTCTTTTAACATTTGAAGTGCACTCAGTGGCCAGCTCTGCTTTCACTAACGCTGTTTTATATAAACCCAATCTCTGTGAAAGCCCTGCGCCTCCCACACAGGAGCAGGCTGACCTCTCCTCATGCTGCATTGTGAAAGTGCTCTCCTCACTTTTTTCTTGTTACATCGTTTTCTATCTCCTTCAAACATAATCACATACATACTGTTGCATGATTGAAATACTTCGGCCCACATATCCGCTGGGCAGGAATGAGCAAACTCTAGTCCATACTGTTATAAAAACCCGGTCTATCATCCATACCTTTCACCAGCTCAGACTCCCCTCGTTTCAATTTGGAGCAGTCTTTTGTGCTCTCTGATTTTCAGTGACCAAATGACAGTGTCTGTATTGAGTAATACCTCAGTGCTGGAGCCTGGTACGGGGCGTGTGCACAACGGGAGGTGATAGCCCCCCTTGTTGCCTTTTCTACTGTCATCTAAAGTGAGGAAAGGCAGGCGGATACTTGGACGACACACGTGGCATGTACACACACACACACACACTCACACACTCACACACTCACACACACACACACACACACACACACACTCACACTCAACTACAATTTCAACTAGCCTTGGAGTTAGGCTGCGTTGGGGCAGGTTCTGCATGACACAGTAGTCAGCAGAGAGAAGTAATAGGCAGTATACAAAAGTGTTTCAAGCTCACTTTAAAGTTGAACTACAAATGGATCGTAAGTAATTATATTTTGTATTTGTATATTTTCTTTATATTGTAGAAAAATCACCAGTGGCAGTTTTTCCTTTTATGAAAATATGGCTGTCAACAAAATCTATTAGATAATTAACAATTTAATCTTTATGAAAAAACATGGTTCCAGCTTCTTAGTTTGACATTATGATGATGATCAATGTAATGTTTTAAGGTTTTAGACTGAAGGTTGGACAAAACTAATAATGTAAAGATATGTAATAGAGTAATAGCTATTCTTCACATTGCTGTTTTTTTTAACATGATTTAGAAATTAATAAGTGATTGTCCAAATAAGCCATTAGGGGATTTTGTATAAGGCTTTTAACAGCATAAAGGTTTAACAGCATGTTGACCATCATGGTAACTATCATGAAATATAAGCCACTAAATCTCTAGCATGCGCCTTACATCATCTGCCCGACAGAGGCCCAGTCCGTCGCTAAGCCAACAGTGACAGATGTGTGCAGGTGTAGAATGTGGCTCTGCTTCATCAAATAAAGGAAGGGTTGAGGAGTGTGTAACGCTCTCCCAAAGCTGCTCCTCTGCTCCAGCCGTCCGCTCTCTTCCCTGCAGGACAGCTAATGACAGACATGTAAGTAGGCAGCGTGACTGTTGTGCTGCACATGGAGGTTGTTGCCGTGGTTTCTCCGCTCAGCCTCGGGGCGCAGATACAGCCGAGCTCCAGCAATCTGACAGCAGCCCTAATCCAGGCCAGGTCTGCGGCTGTTTGCTATGCATCCCTCAGGTATGGAATAAATACAAGGCCGGTAAGCAGGTCTGCGAGCCGGGCGGCCGCAGGGGGTGGAGGGCTTTCCAACCGTTGCCTTACAAGCCTTGACGGGATGTCTCTCATCCATATATGAAACTTCATAACATTTAGGCTTTTCACAAATAAGAACAGCTTTGATCTCCTGTGGAAAGTCATGCAGTTTTAAGGTCCAACTTCAAGGGCCATTAGCTGCATTTTTATCAGTTAGCGAAGCTGCTTGGCAAATTTCTGAATGTCAAGTCAGGGTGTGAGGCTAGCCTGGAGATCAGAGACGCCGCTTTGTGATTGGAGGGTTGGCCCGTTGAGTTGGGAGAATGTGGTTGAGGGAAGAGGATGAGTAATACCCTCCCTCCCACTTCAGCTGAGTTACCTTTTAGCGAGGCACTGACCGTCCCACTGGGTAAAGTAGAAGCATTAGATGACACGAAAAGCTGTTCAGTTGTACTGTTCTCTGGGCCTATAAGAAGAACGAAACATGAAGGAGAGTTCCTTTTGCACTTTCTAATTACGGAACCTTTTCAAGTGTGTCTCAACATGGTTGCACCCCCACTCCTTCCCTCCATTCCTCCCCGAAGCTGCCACAGGTAGAGCACCAGGTGTGCCTGTTTAAACCTGCTGTGTAATGTGTGGATTAGTAGAAACCTCTAATGGCTCAAATCTTCAGAGCTCAGCCACCGAGGGGAGAGAGGAGCGAGAAGAAGACAGGCAGAGAAGAGAAGAGCTGGGTAAGACAGCCATGATCGTAAACTGATCAGTCTTGAATGGGCAGTCCAGCTGTTTGAATGTACAATAGGTGATATAATAATAAGACATAAGGAAACGAGTGGCAGTTCTCTTGTATTCTAACGTGTAAACGCTGTTGGTGGCATGCCACTCTCACAGGGACTTTTACTTTACATCAACATACATAATGTGTGGTTATGAATGATATGGAAACATAGTATTATTAAATGATTATAACATTTAGAGCTGAGATGATTGGCTGATAAACTGGCAGAGAATAAATGGGTACTATCAATGAATCAGTAAATACTATCATATGTCATGTTTCAAGCAACAATCCCATCACAGGAACATGCCATATGCCCTTGTGTTTTTATATACTTTCCATAAGTTAAATATCTATATATTTATATTTCTTACTTCCTCTGCAGCAGTGACCATCAACTGGTGGCCTGCGGGCCACATTCGGCCCGCCAGACATGCTCATACGGCCCGCACGGCGTGGTGACTGGCGTTGGCGGGGTGGTTAGTGCAGTGGTTCCCAAAGTGGGGGAGGCGCAGAGGCATGGGGGGGGGGGGGGGGGGGGGGGGGGGGGGAGACGGTTATTACAAAGAAAAAATCATAATTTCAAAAATGATTGATTGGAAAATATGTGATACATATCTGCGTGGGGGTGTTGCAGCAGAACGTTCCTCTGTAGCGCCGGTACCTT